>NC_142119.1:7785000-7945000 GCF_056152115.1 Neolamprologus brichardi | reverse complement strand
TGCAACTGAGTCAAATTTACTTACAGAGTCTTTCACAGATAAAAATCACACACGTTTCACAATAAAACCAGAAATAAAGTATAAAACAACAAATCCATTAAAAGCTTGTCTGTATAGTTGTATTAAAATATATAATGGTGTTGTAGAAAGGCATGTTTAGTATTCTGTATTTGGCCTTTGTTATATTAATGAAGTCACCTGCACCTGTACGGAAAAGAAATAGTAAAAACTTATAAAAGACTTAAATAACATGTGGCCTACTTCATGTAGTGAATCATAGAAGGCTTATATGATTCACTCATGAAAGTGGCCACTTTCTCAGTCTCTCATATATAGTTTTAGTATCCGAAAGTATCTCAATTTATCTTTCAGACTATAGTTTTGAATTCTCCTGACTGACTCTAATGAAAATAAAACCAAGGACAGCACAGCCACTTAGGACGTATGTGCTTTCATCTGCTCAGTGGGTGAGGCAGAGGTTTAGAAGACACACTGTGGCTAACTGACCGCCACTTAGTGTGCAATGAGCTGTGACGCTGAGTGGGTAGTCAGACGCCAGAAGCTTCTGTGGGTCTCTTCTTCTGCAGTAGAATGAAAAAGTCTGGACAAGCAGTGATAGTTGCAAGAAGTGCATTCATTGCGAGCTAGCATGTGTGCTAACACACAGAGGAGAGCAGGTCATCTACTAATTGGAAGGTAGGTGGTTTGATCCCTGGCTGCTCCCGTCTGCATGCCAAAGCATCCTCGAGCATCCATCCATCAGTGTGTGAATGTTAGAAAGCACTGAGGCACAGAAAACGTTAGTGTGTGAGTGGATGACTGAGTGCTGTATGAGCAAGGAACTGGACTGCTGTTACAGCCTTTTGTTTTGAAATGACATGTAATACAAATTGTTTGTAGACATTTCCCTCTTGAAATTTCCAAAAATATTATGGTACAATGATGCAGTCAGTTTCAATATTAATGCTCTCAAGTCCTTTTCATAAATCAGGAATTTAAATGTGATGAAGTTTCCCAATGTTTAAGTAGATGTTTCATGCATTACTTTCACCTGGACTATCAGGACGTTTGTTTGCACTATGGGTTCAAATTGTGGTCATAAATATTTTGTACTTGTAAATCAGGATTTGTATGTGTAAAAAGAATTTGTGTGTGGACTTAGCCAAAAAATACATGTGAAACTCTGCAAGTTACAAGTACGAATTCTGACCCTATTTTTCTTCCTTTTAGCTGATTGGTCAATGTCATGTCAATCACAAATGTAACTATCCAATCAGAGAACAGATGGGTTTGGCTGTCGGAGGGACACTTTTTTGAACTGCAGGTCCTTGAAGGGTGATACTGTTTGAAGCTGGAGGATCTCTATATAAATATCCGATAGCAGCTAGGTCCCCTAACTTTCAGCAGCTGTTGAAAGGATAAAGTTGTGCTATATCAGTGGTTAGAAATACCATTATTACTTTAGGATTAGTTTAACACAAAGTCTGGGCTGACCCGGGACCATGGCTGTGAGTCACAGTGCGCAGCATAAAGATCCTTTCACATCAGACGTAGCATGTGCTGCTAATTTGTGATTGACGTGACATTGGCCAATCAGATGAAAGGAAGAAAAATAGGGTCAAAATTCGTACTTGTAACTTGAAACTTGAGTGCAGAGTTTCACACACAAATTCTTTTTTACACTTACAAATCCTGATTTACAAGCACAAAATATTTATGACCACAGTTTGAGCCCATACCACTGCAAAAAATTGAGTCATAACTGAGACTTGAGAGTAATTTTGTAAGAGTATATATGTTTTTTAAAAGAACTACATGGCATAAATTTAAGATGAGTAAAACTGTGCTTACTGAAACATGTCTAAAGCATGATGCCACGGAGACGCTGGTGAGGAATCGGCAGTTTGTCTCACACTGTGCTGCAACAGTGATTCTCTTTGTTCAAAACAACCAGCAAAAGGAAGTGTAATCCAACGCTGACGCTCACTTCCTTTGTGGCTTCAGCCGTCTCTGTGCTGAGACTACAGCATGTTTTGACACAAAGTGCCACTATAACAATTAATATTTGAGATTCACATATAATGACCTCGGGTAAGAGAAGACAAATGAGGCGTAGCATAGGTTGACAAAAGCCTTCTGTTTCCACATCAGTTACTTTCATATCTGGTAACAATAATGACAAAAGGATTGAAGCCTCGGTGGGAAAAGCCTCGCTGTCTTACTGTAGCTCCTTGTCATTCTCCTCGAGTGCTGTGGGCAGGGCCACCCTCTCTGCTGGGATAAGGTTATCTTGAATGGAAGAAATCCTCGGAGAAGCAGTATTGATCCAGCCTACAATTTCACACAAAGCTCTGCATTCACCATAAAAATGTTGGCAAGAATAATGTCGTTGCTTCTCATTTGGGCCTTAACACAAAATTCTCAGGAGAAGCTGCTCAATGACTTTCCTTATTTCCTATTCAGGCTCCATCATAAATGTCATCATATGCAAAGAAGGATTTCTGAATGCCCAGCTGTATACATCAAGCTCAGAGGGCTGAACCCAGCGTCTTGCATTTCACATGATGATCACCTGCGCTGGCTTTTCCCGTCTACAGCAACTTATGAAGACAGGTAAGCAGTTTGAGCTGCAAAGCAACCACCGCCTGGTGTTGAGATTTGTCTACATTTACTTTTAAGTGTTTCTTGCATGCTTGGTGTGCACTGTCAGCCTGCTGAGTGGCAAACCCCTTTGATACACATTCATGGACTAATATGAAAAGTGCAGAAACAGTTATTCTCCTAAAGACAAAATCTTCTGAGTTTAGTATCTTCAAACCTTTATATTTGTAGTTTTTCCTCACAGCAAAATACCTGCAAACACATTTTTATGAGCCTCATGTGCACAGTGTGCAAAGAGCTATAATAAGGCATAAAGCATTTAACACGCAGTGCTACTATAAATAAATGAAAAACACTGAGCTACAGGATGGAAACTACAAACTTTAGACATCTTAGTAAACATTTAGATCAAGAGGATAATAAATCCAAGAAACAGCAAAAAAGAAACGATATCTGATAAATAAAATCACAAAAATAAAATGCTGGCTGTCTTTAAACCGGAGCCGATTTGCTTTCCTTCATCCATAACTGAATCCCACTTTAGGCTCCGTGTGAATACCTGACACTCTCACCAAGCTCAACATTACTATTCAAGGATTTACCCATCGTGACGAATCCAGGAATTTTATATAGGAGGCTGCTCGCCCTGACCTTCGAATGTCAGCAATGTATTCATCAATTTCAAAGGAACGAGCACAAAGGACGACATTAACATCTGTTGGGTCAGAGATCGCACCATAGAGCATACTGCAGACTCTGATTTCTTTCACATGTGTTTAATTGAGATAATCTGATCAGGTGCATAAAACCAAGGTCAGTGAGAACAAAGTGGAGCTCGAGGTGTGCGCACCACAGGCTCGTCCAGTAATAAAGCGGTAAAAACATGTTTGTCCGTGTTATTGGAGGATGTGTTGTTGCTATAACAAACACTGGTGGTGAAGTCATCCTCCATATACACATACAGATTTGAAATCTCATCATGCTGTCACATTGTTAGAACTGGAAATAACTGCCTGCGTGGTGATGAGCAGGCGGTAAAGCTGCGAGATGTTTTCTAGCTGTCACACAAATACAAGAGTCTCCTTGACCTGAACTGAATACAGAAGAAATGCTGTTTCCAACCATATTTTCATTTTTCCGTATTTACAACATTCATCGTTTGACACAAAACATTCTATCAGGGAATACACTACTTCAAATATTTTGTTTATTAAATGGCAAACAAATTATTCTGATGTTTGAACCAAAATTCACTCTTTTTTTTCAGAAATCTTCCTCTTTATGATGTTCAATCTAAATATGATGATTAAATAACACCAGATAAGGTTTTTGTTTTTACATCTGTGAATGTTGTTTAAGTAGTTGAGTTTTAGGTCTAAAAACTATCTAAATAAAATGTAATATAATAATAATAATAATGGATTGCATTTATATAGCGCTTTTCGGGTCCCTCAAAGCGCTTTACAGTTCCACTATTCATTCACTCTCACATTCACATACTGGTGGAGGCAGCTACAGTTGTAGCCACAGCTGCCCTGGGGCAGACTGACAGAAGCAAGGCTGCCATATTGCACCATCGGCCCCTCTGGCCAACACCAGTAGGCGGTAGGTGAAGTGTCTTGCCCAAGGACACAACGACCAGGACAGAGAGCCCAGGGATCGAACCGGCGACTTTCCGATTACAAGACGAACTGCCAACTCTTGAGCTACGATCGCCCAATATGTCAGCACAAAGAGAAAAAAATATTATATATATTATATTATACTATATATTATGCAATAATATTATCTCATTGTATATTAGGCTGTTGTGTTCAGATTGTGTTCCAGTTTCAGTAGCACATGAACTAAACAAGTAGATATCGCAAAAGTCACATCCTTTGCAATCTTCATATCATATCTAAAAATCGATATTGTCGTGGTTGTGATCTGGATTACCAGTATAGAAACCAGTATAGAAACCAGTGTAGAACCATGCTGTCTGTGGTTCATTCCTGTAATTAGAAAGAAAGAAGATGTTCTAATGTTACTGTAACACTTCTATGTTCATTCAGAAGCATCTGTGATGCTGAAACTACACTGTGGACCAGACGGTCGCGATAATAACATCATTTAAGGAGACACGACTACCAAGAATTTTCACTACACATGTTTGCTGTAACTTTAGAGTCATGTAAGTATAACTGTCTGTTTATAGAGCTTTGAGAAAGTCCTGCTGTTCACCAACTGTGATAAAAGTAACTACAAATGTGGCAGCAGTTACTAGAGATAATTTGAAAAGGTGCTGATATCCTTTGTAAGGTTAATGGTTATGCTGATTAATGCTGATTATCTAATAAAATATCTAAAACATAAATGCACATTAGTCAACAGGGTCCAGCTCTTATTTTAGATAAGAGATAGTTCGAGATATTGATCTTCACTTCTCAGTAGAACTAAATGTAATTATGATAAGCTCCTCTCTAAATGCTGGATACAAATCAACTACTTGCTGAATATTGGATCCATTTCCAAATTGTTTGATTTTAAATTTATTTCTGACAGAATTTTTTTGTCCCCCACCCCCATTCAACCTTCAAACACCCCGATATTGAAGTATAATTTGAGGATATTGTTGATAACACCTTAATACTTCCTTCATTGACTGTGAAATACTCACAGAAGGAGGAAAAAATCCATTCACACCTTCAGATCCTTTTAAAATTAAATTTTTTTTTATCATCGTCTTTGTGAAGAACATTATTTTCAGCTGAACGTAGATGAAATAACAGAATGTTTTGCTTTTATCAGTTCATGTGACCCAGTTGGTCAGTTAGAGAGTTAATGAGTGAGGGTCTAAATACCCGACTGTCCTTTTTTGCAGAAAGTAAGCAACGCTGGCCTTTGTGATGAATTGCGACCTCCATTGTTGAAAGAATCACTTGAACCAAGGTTACACTGTAAACCAGATGAGCTACAGCAGACCATACGCTATTTGAACTGTTTTTCTAAAGGCTAATTTTGTTCTTCATTCCTCCACCATCAGTTCATGACTGTTCATAACAGATAAGTGTAAGCCAATGGAGCTGTGTTTCCTAAGAAGCCAGTAAGCGCGCCTAATCCTATTTTAAAGAGCTCAGCTGGGAGAAGCTGGTTAATATCCACTTCAGTCAGAACCAAGGCCTGGAGGTGCTGGTGCTCCAGTAGACCCGGCAGATCTGGACCAGAGAGACAAAGTGTAGCTGAACAGCAAGATGCAGATGGTCTCACGGGCTGTTCAGCACGTGCCACGGTGGAGCTTCACTGGAGGCATCAACAGTCTAGTTGTAAATACATTATGTGTGGCCAACACTGGAGGCGAGGATAGGATCATGGAAGGCACAGATGTGGCAAAAAATATAAAACTGCTCTTTAGGCAGAAGTGAGAAAGAAAGGACAAAGAGCCAAGGCCAATTAGACTAAAACAGCTGGGGTGGCGGGTAAGAAAGTTATAGGCTGCTTCTGTTTAATAGCTATCAGCCCTCATCTCAATCCTGCCTAGAGAAAATGGTGTTATGAAGCAATGGTAAGCTATATAAGAAAGATGGTGAACAAACATCATGGAAAAATGGCTCCAGTATGTGCTGGTTGAACAATGGGATGCCATCCCACAGCAGTGACCAGCATGAGGAGGGGCCAGGCTGTTGTGGCTGTGTGTGGTTCTTCCACATGTTATTGAGGCCTCTGTTAGTTAAATGGATAAACTGGTAAATTCTCAAAAATACGTTTTTCTCCAGACGTCAAGCATCCCATCCAACAAATGATCCAAACAACAAAAACAAATTCAATAAGTGAATAAGTTGTTTTGCATTCACAGAGAAGATCTGGTGATTCTCACGAACTCAACCCACAAATGCATTTTCCCACAATGTGGCGCCATGAGAGGGGAAATAACCAGGCTTCCTACAATCTACATAAGATTTAGAGCCAAGAAGGATGGATGGATACACAGATAAATATGGATGGATAGACGGATGGATAGATAATATATATACATATATATATATATATATATATATATATATACATATATATATATATATATATATATATATATATATATATATATATATATATATATATATATATATATGTATATATATACATATATGTATATATATACATATATATATATATGTATATATATATATATATATATATATATATATATATATATATATATATATATACAGTGGGGCAAAAAAGTATTTAGTCAGCCACCGATTGTGCAAGTTCCCCCACTTAAAATGATGACAGAGGTCAGTAATTTGCACCAGAGGTACACTTCAACTGTGAGAGACAGAATGTGAAAAAAAAATCCATGAATTCACATGGTAGGATTTGTAAAGAATTTATTCGTAAATCAGGGTGGAAAATAAGTATTTGGTCGCCTCAAACAAGGAAAATCCCTGGCTCTCACAGACCTGTAACATCTTCTGTAAGAAGCTTTTCTGTCCCCCACTCGTTACCTGTATGAATGGCACCTGTTTGACCTCATCATCTGTATAAAAGACACCTGTCCACAGCCTCAACCAGTCAGACTCCAAACTCCGCCATGGCCAAGACCAAAGAGCTTTCGAAGGACACCAGGAAAAGAATTGTAGACCTGCACCAGACTGGGATGAGTGAATCTACAATAGGCAAGCAGCTTGGTGTGAAAAAATCAACTGTGGGAGCAATCATCAGAAAATGGAAGACATACAAGACCACTGATAATCTCCCTCGATCTGGGGCTCCACGCAAGATCTCATCCCGTGGGGTCAAAATGATCATGAGAACGGTGAGCAAAGATCCCAGAACCACACGGGGGGACCTGGTGAATGACCTGCAGAGAGCTGGGACCAAAGTAACAAAGGTCACCATCAGTAACACACTACAACGGCAGGGAATCAAATCCCGCAGTGCCAGACGTGTTCCGCTGCTGAAGCCAGTGCATGTCCAGGCCCGTCTGAAGTTTGCCAGAGAGCACATGGATGATACAGCAGAGGATTGGGAGAATGTCATGTGGTCAGATGAAACCAAAGTAGAACTTTTTGGTATAAACTCAACTCGTCGTGTTTGGAGGAAGAAGAATACTGAGTTGCATCCCAAGAACACCATACCTACTGTGAAGCATGGGGGTGGAAACATCATGCTATGGGGCTGTTTTTCTGCCAAGGGGACAGGACGACTGATCCGTGTTAAGGACAGAATGAATGGGGCCAAGTATCGTGAGATTTTGAGCCAAAACCTCCTTCCATCAGTGAGAACTTTGAAGATGAAACGAGGCTGGGTCTTCCAACATGACAATGATCCAAAACACACCGCCCGGGCAACAAAGGAGTGGCTCCGTAAGAAGCATTTGAAAGTCCTGGAGTGGCCTAGCCAGTCTCCAGACCTCAACCCCATAGAAAATCTGTGGCGGGAGTTGAAAGTCCGTGTTGCTCGGCGACAGCCCCAAAACATCACTGCTCTTGAGAAGATCTGCATGGAGGAATGGGCCAAAATACCAGCTACTGTGTGTGCAAACCTGGTAAAGACCTATAGTAAACGTTTGACCTCTGTTATTGCCAACAAAGGTTATGTTACAAAGTATTGAGTTGTATTTTTGTTATTGACCAAATACTTATTTTCCACCCTGATTTACGAATAAATTCTTTACAAATCCTACCATGTGAATTCATGGATTTTTTTTTCACATTCTGTCTCTCACAGTTGAAGTGTACCTCTGGTGCAAATTACTGACCTCTGTCATCATTTTAAGTGGGGGAACTTGCACAATCGGTGGCTGACTAAATACTTTTTTGCCCCACTGTATATATATATATCTATATATATATAGATATAGATATAGAGATATATATATATACATATATTAGCATATGGGAGGAGGACGCAACCCATAACGGCAATGCTCAGTGGCTAGTGGATCTGAGGGCAGACCATAGCGACCTCCTTGAACAGGGTCCAGTAACCATCACAGTGGCAGATATCCAAGAAAGGGTCTCCAGTATGAAGAGTTGGACAGCACCAGGGTCCGACATGGTTCACGCCTACTGGCTAAAGAAGCTGACTGCACTCCACGAGCGTCTGGCAGCACAAATGAACCAGCTGCTAGTTAACGAGGGACACCCGGAATGGCTAACCGAAGGTCGGACGGTCCTGATCCTCAAGGACCCCAAGAAGGGACCAGTCCCCTCCAACTACCGACCAATAACCTGCCTCAGTACTACATGGAAGCGCCTGTCAGGCATCATATCGGCTAAGATGAACAGGGCTATGACTCAATGCCCCACAGCTGGATACTGGAATGCCTAGAATTGTACAAGATCAATGGGACCCTAAGAGCCTTCATCAGGAACTCAATGGGGATGTGGCGTACTACACTAGAGGCCAACTCCAAGCCCATAGCACAAGTCACCATCAAGTGCGGGATCTACCAAGGAGATGCTCTGTCCCCACTGCTGTTCTGCATAGGCCTGAACCCCCTCAGTGAGATCATTAACAAGACTGGCTACGGATACCGACTACGGAACAGAGCAGTTGTCAGCCACCTCCTGTACATGGATGACATCAAGCTGTATGCCAAGAACGAGACATCGATTCACTGATCCACACTACCAGGCTATACAGCAATGACATTGGAATGTCGTTCGGGCTGGAGAAGTGTAGTCGGATGGTAACAAAGAGAGGGAAGGTAGTCAGAACTGAGGGGATTGAACTACCAGAAGGCAACATTGCAGACATAGAGGACAGTTACAAGTACCTAGGGATCCCGCAGGCGAATGGGAACCATGAAGAGGCCGCTAGGAAAGCTGCAACCACCAAGTACCTGCAGAGGGTCAGACAAGTCCTGAGGAGTCAGTTGAACGGTAAGAACAAGATCCGGGCCATCAACACGTACACCCTGCCCGTGATCAGGTACCCTGCTGGGGTAATAGGCTGGCCAAAGGAGGAGATAGAAGCCACTGACATAAAGACAAGAAAGCTCCTTACCATGCATGGAGGGTTTCACCCCAAATCCAGCACCCTGAGGCTGTACGCTAAGCGGAAGGAAGGGGGCCGGGGACTGGTGAGTGTCAGCACCACAGTCCAGGATGAGACAATGAACATCCAAGAATACATCACGAAGATGGCCCCAACTGACAGCGTGCTCAGTGAATACCTCAGGTAGCAGAAACCCAAGAAAGAGGAGGGAGACGAGGAACCATCATGGAAGGACAGGCCCATGCACGGTATGCACCACCGGCAGATAGAGGAGGTGGCTGATATCCAGAAATCCTACCAGTGGCTGGACAAAGCTGGACTGAAAGATAGCACAGAGGCACTAATCATGGCAGCACAAGAACAAGCTCTGAGTACAAGATCCATAGAGGCTGGGGTCTATCACACCAGGCAAGACCCCAGGTGCAGGCTGTGTAAAGATGCCCCAGAGACAATCCAGCACATAACAGAAGGGTGCAAGATGCTAGCAGGCAAGGCATACATGAAACGCCATAACCAAGTGGCCGGCATAGTGTACAGGAACATCTGTGCCGAGTATAACCTGGAAGTCCCGAGGTCAAAATGGGAAATGCCCCCAAGGGTGGTGGAGAATGACCGAGCTAAGATCCTGTGGGACTTCCAGATACAGACGGACAAAATGGTGGTGGCTAACCAACCGGACATAGTGGTGGTAGACAAACAGAAGAAGACGGCCGTAGTGATCGATGTAGCGGTTCCGAATGACAGCAATATCAGGAAGAAGGAACACGAGAAGCTGGAGAAATACCAAGGGCTCAGAGAAGAGCTCGAGAGGATGTGGAGGGTGAAGGTAACGGTGGTCCCCGTGGTAATCGGAGCACTAGGTGCAGTGACTCCCAAGCTAGGCGAGTGGCTCCAGCAGATCCCGGGAATAACATCGGAGATCTCTGTCCAGAAGAGCGCAGTCCTGGGAACAGCTAAGATACTGCGCAGGACCCTCAAGCTCCCAGGCCTCTGGTAGAGGACCCGAGCTGGGTGTTTTTATATATATATATATATATATATATATATATATATATATATATATATATATATATATATATATATATATATATATATATATGTATATATATATATATATACATACATATACATATATATATATACATACATATACATATATATATATATATATATATGTATATATATATATATATATATATTAGGGGTGCAACGATACACAAATGTCACGGTTCGGTTCGGTTCGATACTTTGGTGTCACGGTTCGATATTTTTTCGATACAAAAAAAAAAGTTCATGCCTTTTTAAGTTGTCATTTATTAAATTTTCACGGCACATTCTGCACCAAATCTCTGTGCGTTCATCATTTGTTTGAAGCCAGCTCACCTCCTGCAACCACTTTTCAGAGAATACAAGCTTCTTTTGTGGTTCGGACTCCTTCTGACATTTCTTTGGAGGTGGAGGAACATCACAGTAATTGCTTAAAGGAGCTTCTTCGACATCTTTAAGAGTTCTAAACAAATGTCTGTCCTCCTCCTGAAAATCTTATGTATGCAAACACGTGTTGCAACTTCTTATCTTGTGCGCGTTTTTTATTTTGACAGCGAATGCACACCTGTGGACCACTTATGTGCAGCCCTGGTTATTTAGCTTGTCATATTGCAGCCACAGAAATTTTTGTCCATGAAACCATAAAGCTGCACTTTCTTTTTGCCTTATAGTCTGATTTATCATAACTTTTCCGTTTTGTGGTAAGCTTTTCTTTGGCTGTCACTTCTTCACCCTGACCTGTCTTATTTGGCTCAGCAGAACTAAAATATATATCCTGCTGCTTTTACACACGCACTAACATAACACTCAGCAATTCTCTGCGATCAACCTCTCACATGTTTAAGCTTGCTGCGGGAGATTTCACTTGTTATGTTTGCATAGTAAGCTAACGATTGATAAGATGATGTCAGAGGAATTGGTGCGCAAATTATCATCACTCACCAATCAGTGCTGTCGCTCTCTATACACAGTTCACGCGATTGCAAAGTGAAAGCAAAAAACAAGCACAAATTCAAACGCGATTTCAATATGTCACATTGACAGTGGCTCACCGATGCCAATGACATAATTACCCAGCTACATTTCCGAAAGAATGCAAAAGCATAGACATAGATTTTTCCTTCCTACAATAGGCCGACGGGCAGGGCAGAGATAGATTTTGGTAGCCCGACTGGAAAAATCTGCGAGCCCTGTATCTGATTGAGGAATCACTCATCTTTGGAAAAGAGAGTTTATTACAGAGAAATGGCTCTTTCCAAAATAAAAGCTATACTATACGCTTCTTCTGGGCTATATTCTCAGCAGCATATTAAACATATCAGGTCCCCATAAGGAGAATCATGTGCTAACGGCTGTCTAAATGACTCGGGTAAAGTTTGTAGCATGCGTGCTTGTTGTTTTTCTCTCCTTCCACTTGTCTTTGCACTAGGATGATGTCGGCGTAAATGTGCAGTCATATTCGTTGTGTTCCCACTAGTGCTGTCAGCGTAAATCTCGTTGAAATTACGTTAACGCCACAACACGGCAAATCTCCGTTAACGAGCTACCGCGGATCGCCCCGTGCGTGGGGCTGGACGGCCAACACGTTAACGAGCTAACTGCGCTAACAAACTAGTTCCCACCAATGTAACTGAGCATTGCTGGCACATCCAACATACTGTTTTACTTTAGTCCATGACGCGCTTACCTTCAGGGTCATACTTCACATGAAAACCAAGACAGTTGGCATATATATATATATATATATATATATATATATATATATATGTATATATATATATATATATATATATATATATATATATATATGAGATAGATGGGTGGATGAACAGACACTCATTTCAATTTAGAAAATAATATAAAGAGAAGGCCAAAATATTTGCAGACCTTGTTACCACCCAAACTGCCACCTCCTCTTATATTGCAATGAAAGAGCATTCCACTTTTGCAGCGCACTCGTCTCATAACACACTGCAAGGACTACATTTGCATATTTCAAGGGGTGACAATGTCATTTGCATAAATTTAATGAGTCTTTCAAAGGAAAAAACACTGGATACCTGCAGAAACAAGCTGACATTGTTCAAAGGCCTTTTTTCCCCTTATTACTGACAATATTGGCCTTGGCTTGCAGACAAAGCACTGTTACACAGATTATCAGGAGGTTTGACATCTTTGTTATCAGAGAGGCTGTTTTCCTGGGAGGGAAAACGTGCACAGAAGATGGAATTTCATACCCGCTAAATGGGTGGCATAGATAGTTAGCATGATATTGATACAAGGACTTGTTTGCTGGGAGGAGCTGACAATCACCAGGCACTAATACCGGTGTGCTATGGCGACGGAAGTCTGCGGCATTTTGATGAAAGCAGTTCAACTGTCAGTAACAAAATGGGCAAACTAATTACCAGTGTAAGCTGATTTCCTGGTTCACGCTCCCCACAGCTGGGAATGTCTCCAAGCGCACGGCATGATTGTTAAACTAAGAAAAGGTACATGTTCTGGGTAGGTACACCAGAGACAGCGTAAATGAATGGGACTGAGTGTATGGAAATGAAATAAATGTTCCCCTCTTATTGGGAACAGCCCTGTGAATTTCAATGAGGAGACGATGGTCTCTGTGGCAGTGAAAGCAAGGATTAAAAACTCAGAACTTCTTCTCCGTCAATCACGCTCCTAATGTGAATCTATGGCGTGGTGCTGCACAGGCTAGCAGAGGCCTTTTGTCTTCATATTGCCATGAGATCAAAGTCTATGCGATCACTTCAAAGATGACATTTGCAAAAAAATAAACATGGCAGTACTTTGCCACGGTCATTTCAGCAGCTCCCCGTTTGCGCCGCTGTGCTCGGCCGTGCATCGCTCGCTCTCCAGAGTCATTTATTAAATACTGATGAAACAATGGTGGCACATAAGCTCTCCTTTGTCAGGCCTAAGCTAAGTTAATTAATTAGCAATCCATGCCACAGTGCCAGGAGGTTGTTGATTGTATCATCCTAAGCCGTCATCCTGTGTAAATTGACTGAGATTGAGATCTAACAAGGCTTTGACCTGGATCCCTTCCTAACAACCTGATGTGTGAAACATTGATGAGGGGATTAAGCTGGAGGAGGCTAGAGGACATGTTATCTTCAGCTCCATTATGTGGCAGTGGTCAGACACGCACTGTGTGGAACTATACTGTTGATCGGCAACCTTGAGGAGTGTGTCCTTTTAGCTTCATACAAAAAGTCTCTACTACACTGAGTCAAGCACGATAAAGACATGGCATGAATTTCAGATGTCAGTCCTAACTCCGACTCACACAGCGACTAGTGCTTTCTCTTTGTTCCCACAGCAATAATATCCTGAAATTATTCACACAGCAATTCGACATCTTTGAACCTGTTCAATTGACATTCATTTGCAGTATGTGAGCAATAATATTCAGATGGCGTCTTTTGACCTGCTCATTCTTTTAATGAGCAAAAAATGCATCTGGGTATCCTGCTACTGTGTCCTCAGTACAAAGAGTGACACTGGTGGTCACACCAAAGTGGTTTTTGAATTTCCACAGGCCGCCCACTGCTCTGAGGCATGCTAACTGTTAGGTGAGCTGATCGGCCCCGTGGGCCCTTAAAGAGGTTAGAAGACCACTCAGTCTCATTTCACATTAGCAAGAATAATGAGCACAGCAGCGGCGTTCACATGCCAGTACACAGCTGGGTGAAGATCGGTGTGCACAGCATCGTGCCAACTCTATACGGCCTCACAGTGGATACACAACCAGCAAATAACAACAACAAGCATCACAGAGTAATACAAGTGCAATGATAGGTCATAATAATGTGTGATGTCAGATTTGGGCTGATGCATTGGTTAGCAGATCATAAACCTGACATGAGTGAACTGGTAAAGTTAGAAATGTCCACAGTAAATGCGTCTTCACCAGCCTCCACATCTGTGAACGCTTGTGACATTTCATGAACCAAACAGTGAGAGAAATAATCATCAGCAGATCAATAATGAGAGGAATTGTCAGCTGCAGTCCTAGAATGAAACACCTTTATTCAGCGTCAGTCGTGACCTTTCATTTGTTTTCACAGTTGTGCCGTAATTACTGGCTCTCATAAATTCACATTCAGCTGTTTTTTTCTGTCGAGCGCTACAATTAAGTGCTGCAAAAATGTGATACAAGATTATGTTTTTGTTGCCTAGGAGAGGAAGTGTCCCTGATTTCATTCACATGTTGAGTTTGTCCAGCGGTCTGACATTATTCATACGCCCTTGTGGATAACAGTGAGGCAGACCTCTGCGATGAATATGGAGGAAACGCTTAATAAAAGCTTCTACTGCCTTTATTTAATAGGCTTTGCAGCCTTGCAGTATGCACTTACATTGTATTATTTTAGTCAGCATGTGATTAGCCTCCCATAGGCCCCAGAGTCTAGCTGAGCTGAAAATCCCCTGTGCTTCCCACAGAGACACATCAAACCGAACTGGGCCTGATTAAACAGCCTGCTTGAAACTTCAGAAAATAGCAAACAGTTTAACCTCACAGGAAGCACAGGAGTGATTCATACTGCTCCCCTTTTACACTGCTGCACACCGGGCACACGATCATGCTCAGTTTAAAGCATTGCCATGGCTCAATGCAAGTTACTGTACGGATAATTATCACCTTACAGCACCCGTGTAGCATAATAGTACAACATCATCTTTGTGTTTTGGGACGAACAGTTTTAGCTTAAGGAAAATTTCACCTGATTAAATCAAGTTAGAAAAAATCCACAATGACTTTAATATTCATAACCTCACAGTGGTTTATGAGCCTGATGAGAAATGGGTACGATATTAAGCAGTAAACATGATTCCTGCATGCCTTTGGTTCACTGACAGACCATCTTGTGAGAGAGAGGAATGTGCCGCTGGACTCGCAGGTGCATAATTTTGACCAGACTGTTTTGCTTCTTTACCAGAGATGAAAACGGCAGACAGATTTAACGGCGTGGCTTCTCTGGCTTCATGACATCCTACACTGCAAAAGCCGAGGATTTACAGAAGCACTTGAGACAAGGTTATTGTCGAAAACAAATTGAAGTCACGACACTGCTGAAAGCGCCCGGCCAACGGTCACGAAGAGATAATCCAGAGCTGGGAGGCTGCACTTTGGTGTCGGTCCTAAAACTGAATGATTTACATTTCATCACAGTGATGCCACTGACACTAATGTACTGCATATATGACCGATGTCTAACCATGCTGAAAGCATCCCGCAGTATAATAATGGTAAACTGTTTTCAGATGTAGGACAGCTGGTTTCATCATTCAATCACTCAGGGCTGCTTTGATTTGATGTTTCACAGATCTTCATTCAGTCCTGGCACTGATGAAGGAGGCAGCAGTAATGAGCATGATTTATGCCATATGTGCAAGAGACTTGTAGAAATTACATTTGTCAGTACTGACAAGGGCGCCGAGTGTAGTTACATTTTTGAGTGCCCTGTTCTTCCCGTCAGTGTCAATAAGAACAGTGTGTGAGTGTGTGTGTGTGTGTGCGCCACACACTGCAGCAGCCTCCTCCACTTCTCACACAATCACGCTCAGAGAGAGATCCCTCCTCTCGATTGCAAATGGCAAAAATGCATCATGAACAAATATCTTAATCTTATTCTATATCAGAGACGGAGTTGTGACGGAGTCATGCAGAGTTCACTGCTGTGCGTGCCTGTTTGTTAATACTGCTGCTTTACTGTAGTTAAGACTTGTGTTGAAATGTTACAAGGTCCAAACTATGAGACTGTGATGAGGAGTTTATGAAGAAGGAACCAGAAGGCTAATCCAGACTTTACACCTTCAGCAGCTGAAAGCAGAAAGAGCTCAAAGGCTGAAGACGCTGTTGGACACGTCACAGCACCTGTACATGAAATATATAATGAATTTGTTTTTGTGTTGATCTTTGTTACTCGAGACATGCAAGTAAAGAAAGCGTGTCAGTGCTGACCAGCAGAAACATCCAAAAGACTGTACATCTTATACTCAGGAGGGACTTTGAAGAAAGTACTTGTCAGGTTGTCAAAAAGCATCTAAAAGCTTCTCTTCTCGCACCCGGTCGACACAGACAGGCAACATTTTGAACCTAACAATTTAGCAAGTACATTCATTTCACACAGATGAGAAATATGCACTATGGGAACTTTCCTCTCACATTCTTTTACTTTCTTTTGTTTTGTATTCTTCACACTTCTAAAGCTGAGAGCGCCACGTGAAAGCCTCTGAGAAAAGCTCTTCGCCTGTTTTGATGCCATTTATCTTGGCACGCGCTACAAACTCTTCTTCCAGGCTGCTTTGCAGATGATTGTGTTCACACGCTTCACACAAGGTGGATTTCACTTCAGGCTTATTGCCCCTTCTGTCCAGGTTCAGATGTGATTTTGTGGAGAGCAGCAAAAATGTGCAGCAGACACTTCATTAGGAGCCATTGCTGGCACTGCATTTACTCTAGTAGTGTATTAATGGTTTATGGTACAGATTTAGCAAAGGGCTTGAAACATTCCCCTGATAGTTTGATGACATCACAACTGATGCAGCTCTGCTGACTGCGGATGCACTGACCTACAGGGGACTCACTGTGACCTTTGAACTTGTTCTGGAAGCAGCCATATAGTAGCCAGTAGCCATGTTGAGACATGGTTGGTCGCAGCAGATGGCCCCGCCCCTCCCTGAGCCTGGTTCTGCCGGAGGTTTCTTCCTGTTAAAAGGGAGTTTTTCCTTCTCACTGTCGCCAAAGTGCTTGCTCATAGGGGGTCATATGATCGTTGGGTTTGTCTCTGTATGTATTATTGTAGCGTCTACCTTACAATATAAAGCACCTTGAGGCGACTGCTGTGTAAATAAAGTTGAATTGAATTAAATGGTCATCAACAATACTCAGGTTTGCTGTGGGATTTAAACAACACTCAGCTGGTACTAAGGGACCCAAAGTGTGCCAAGCCGATATCTCTCACACAAACACACCACCACACTGGACACGGGGCAGGATGTCATGCTGATTATGCCACGATCTCATCCACCCGTCTGTGTCACAGCAGAAACTGAGACTCATCAGACCACAAACTTTTTCCCAGTCTCCTGTTGTTCAGTGAGCCTGTGTGAATTATAACCTCGGTTTCTTGTTCTTCGCTCACAGGAGTCGCTCCCAGTGTGGCAGTGACTCCTGTGACTCCAGTGACTCAATTATTTAAGTTACAGTTTCCTTCCCATCAGCTCAAAGCAGTCTGTCCATGCTCCTCTGACCTTTGACATCAGTAAGGTATTTTCTCCCAGAGAACTGCTGCTCACTGGATGTTCTCTCTTTCAGAGTGTTCTCGACCAACCCTGAGGTGCCTGTCTGGGACAATTCCAGAGATCAGCAGTTTCTGAAATCCTCAGTCGAGCTCATCTATCATCAACAACGACCAGAGTCGCTGAAATCACCTTTCTTCTCTATTCTGATGCACCTCTGATGAGTTAATGAGCGGTTGAACAGGTGTGTTTAATAAAGTGGCCAATGAAAATAAATTTTATATAAAGTAAGTACAATTACATATTCTAATAAAAATCCTATTATGAGACACAATACTTAATAATTTAACTAAAAAAAAACTTAAATTCTAAAATAAATTTTAAAAGGGATTTTTTTAAATTCAGTGGCTGAAGATTTCATTATATCAGCAGTGATCAAAACACACTGCTGGCTGCAGGCTGATAGCTGAAACCTGTGAATGATCACAGCTCTGCACTGCAGCTCTGCAGTGTTAGCAACAGGTGAGTGGAAATGAGCTGCAGATTACACAAGCACTATTTGCATGTGGATGAATGGCAGATTACTGAAGTGTGAAGTAGCTGACGGCCTTCCAGCTGGATGCTGTCACATGTGAAAGGCTGCTAACACGGTGCAAATTCAAACACTAACAACTTGTAAATAAACAGGGTAACGCCAAGAAAGCATGTTTATCTGCAGAGCACATATAAATGATATGGTGATGCTAGCTACTACAATTCTTCTGTTGGTTTTTGTTAGCCTAATGCATGTTATTTATTATGTTATTTTTGTTATATGTTGCTGATATAAAAAACCTTTTCATTATTCTCAGCATCACAAACATAATCAAGTAATTATCAGAAAATGTTTGCAGAGTTTTATTATTAATCAAAAAAAAAAGCTCAAAAAGCTCAGAAGAACACAGACCTCACAGCCGCAGGCGAGACTGAGATGCAGCCTTAATCTCAAATACAGTAAACTAGTTAGCTAACGTTAATTAGTAACTCAACATTTACTGACATCAGCATGAGATGCATCATGTCAGTAGATTGAATTAGCATTCTAGCAGCATTAAGCTTCCTGCTAAGTATATTTCATATTGCAAGTTCTGTTTATATAGCTGTAAGTGTTGTAGTCCAACAGCATCAAGGTTCGGTATGTTTTGCATTCAGAGATGCTATTCTGCATATCTTGGCTATAATGAGTGGCTTTCGAATCACCGTCTCACCGTTCTGACTTCTAGCATCAACAAAGCACGTTCACCCAGAGACGTGCTGCTCGCTGGGTGTTCTCTCTTTGCCAGACTGCTCACTGCAAATTCATGCTTGTTTGGGAAAATTCCAACAGGTCGGGAATTTTTGAAATACTCAGACCATCCCGCCAACAACCACGCCGTGTTTAAAGTCATGTAAATCACCTTTATCCTCTTTCTGATGCTCAGTTTGAATTACTGCCTCGGCGTGGCTGGCATGTCTATAAGTGATGGAGTTACTGTGATTGCCTGAGTGGATATTTGTGTTAATGAGCAGTTGAGCAGAACTGAAACAGTAAATCTTTATTGATACAAACTTTACTGAGTGTCTGAGGGCTGCACTGAAAATCACACCAAAAATCAGTAAGTTCAACACATGACACAGATGTGGAAATGATGCCATAAATCTTCTCTGCCCTCCAATTAAAATCCTTTAAAGTATTAAATACATAAAGAGTCTGGACAAACATGGACGGCACATCAATGTTGGTAACTGTGCTTCCTCCTGAGACTAGTTAACTCTTTGTAACCTTGTATGAATCCTTTGCAGAGCCAAAATAAATCCTGATGATTGTAACGACAGCTTAATGCAAAAGGTTTAAAAAATAACATTTTTTTACCTCCCATAGTATCCATCACCCCACTGAAGCTGCTGATTTTACTTTTCAAGCTTCAACATTCAAAGAAAAGTTGAAATATTTTTGCTTAACAATGAATATAAAACATATGAAAGTGTTTTTCTTTTTGGTTTTCTTTTTCATTCATTTTAAACTTTAAATTTAAAGAATAAATTCATGTCTATGATGGCTCTCACGAAAGTTTTACACTTTTAAGCATTCAGTGAGAAACAAAACCATCTCTGCCGAGTCTGCCGGTTACAACTCAAAGCTGTGAAGTACAACGCAGTAATTACACTCAATAATATTCTGTAATTAAGCATTTATTAACTACTTACAGCTTTAAGGCCCCACACTGAAACAACTGCAGCAGGAATATACAAATACGACTTTTGTGAAAGCCTGCTGCAGACACTCTGTTCACAATGACAAATGCTTTCAGTTATTGTATATGTATAATTACACATGCACAGGAATTTCAACTAATTTAGTTTAATATCTATCTCTGCCACATTAGATTAGATTCGTATGACTTGCTGTCTTCAGCCTCAGCGTCCCACAATCCCCTCTGTTTCACTTCCAGGTGACTAATCCTAAATGACCCAAACACCTCCAAACTTTTATTGTAATAATTAAATTCCTTAAATTAATTAATTCAACCATTGCCATTTTTTACTTATAATTAATAAATCAGTGGATCAAGTTTCTCACAGATCATCAACTTTAAAAAGCACAGTTTGACCCAGTTTGAAAAAAACAAACAAACATGGTCCTTTTATTGGGTTCCTCCCACCAAACCCAGCATGTGTCAAAAATGTGCCAGAATACCATAAATCCCATCAACACTGCTCCTTGGTATTTCTGTTTGTGAGACACTATGTGTAATGTGAAAGTATCTCATTGACTTATATGGATAATTATGGATAATTACAAGTGCAAAGACATTTTCAGGTGCTGAGCAGTGATGATAGAGGAGAAATACCAAAATAAAATGATTCAAACTACAGTGGAAAAATCATTTTATATGACACAGAAGTTAAAGTACATAATATATGTTTTACCTGGTTGAGTTATTCACTCAGACGACTGATTGAGATCTTTCAGGATCATAGTGAGCTGATGTCTCAGTGCTGCTGATGTCACTGTCTAATTCACACTGTGCTGCATAATGAGGCCGAGGACTGGCTCTGTAAAGGTGCACATGCTAAGGCTACGTCCACACTAGCCCGGATAGATTTGAAAACGGCGTTCTCGTCTGAAAGCGCTCCGCGTCCACATTATACGGCAGAGGATTAGGGACACTGGGGGGGGGGAAGAATTCTGACTTTAATCTCAGAATTCTGACTTTTTTCTCAGAATTCTGACTTTCATCTCAGAATTCTGACTTTTTTCTCAGAATTCTGACTTTAATCTCAGAATTCTGACTTTTTTCTCAGAATTCTGACTTTAATCTCAGAATTCTGACTTTTTTCTCAGAATTCTGACTTTTTTCTCAGAATTCTGACTTTAATCTCAGGATTTTGAGGTGGGCACCTGCAGGCTTCCAGCTTCAGTGACAGCGATGTGTCCAGTTTGGCAGGTTGAGAACTAATTCACGAAATATGGTGGATATAAGTGATTTTTTGCGTGGCCGAGGGGTCCCCGAAGATGCTATTTTATTAATGGAAGAGCAGAAGGTGAGTAACAAAAAGAGAAATAGTTTGATGTCTACTATTTTTACAGGAAAACAGTTACGGTACAGTTACGTTAGCGGTTAGCATGCTTGTTAGCTTATAATGTTATATAGGAATGAACGTGTTTCACGATGTTACAGTATACTAGGTGAATTGACGTCTTAACTGTTGTTGATCGCAGGATCATCCCAGATGGGTTCGTTGCATTTTATTTTATTGTTCTACTATTTCAGAGTTTTTCAAGGCAGTTAAGCGGAGCTGTTTTACAGATGCTAGCCGCCTGCCAAAATCACTGATATATTTGATGTGTACAAGTATGTTACACTTAGTACAGCGGAGGGGAGAAACTGTAATGAATGTTTATGCGGATATTTCACTCAGAAAAATGGTTCATACACTGCCACCGACACAGCCCCGGTTGTTGTTCTGACGGTGGCCGACTGACGATCCCCTCACAACATGTTAGCTAACACAAACTAATGTAGTGCATCTAACTGTGTGTATACATTAGTGGTACAGTGTCGGAAGAAATGAGCAAACTGTTAACTGTTTATAATGTCAGAATGACATCATCGTTCTCCTGCACTGTGTAATGTATGTCAGCTCAAGAAGGAAATCATATCTTATACTTTGAGCTGCCCATTGCACTTAACGCCTACGTGTGGAAATGGTAGGCTACACTACAGTTCACTACCGGTAAAAAAAATAAACTTAATACAGTATTTGATTTTTTTTTATAGAACAATAAAATAAAAAGTGCTGGCTGAGGAGCGCTGCCGCGTTGAACTTTGACCTCGGAGTGACGTGACGTTTGTTCGCACAACCAATAGAAGTGCAGAAAGTCGCAAATCGGCATATTGTTCGCATAAACACAAAACTAAATAAATAAATAACGAAATAATCCCGATATTGTGCCAAAGACTGATTTACAATGTTACTTTGTGTTCTATGTAATACCTTTGCTTAAATGACTAAATGGACTGTGTATTTATGACTCTGCGTTATAGTCCTGCATACATAAGTAACATTCATATGTACAGATATATGTACACAAGCGTGTACACAAAAGTCTACTGCTGATCGAGCTGCTCAGTGGTCGTACAGTCTCATGCAGAGAGCGTGGAGGTGTTGTCCGTTGCCATTCCACCACTCCAGCAGACCACAACATAAAAGACAGCAGACGCCACCACAGTGTCGTAGAACATCCTTGGAAGACGTACTACCTACATCATAACCAATCAAGTCCTGCTTTTTTTTAAATACAGAAGAGGATTTATTATTTACTGAAAGGCTATGCCTTAGTTTGCTTCTTTCATTATTGTGTTTCGCCCTGCATAAAATAGATAGCTTTTCTGATAACTACAGTCAGTACTCTCCTACTGGCATTAGCGGTGACCTAAGAGGCTTAACCGTAATATTGCTTTGCAATTCGTAAAAATGTTGCAGAAAATGACTGTCTTTTCTTTCTTCTTGTGTGCAGATTGACTGTGACGTCATAGCACTGATGGATGACGCAACTTTGGCAAACTACATTCCCTCGTACAGAGACCGAATTGCCCTCTTCAATTTCTGCAAAAGCAAGCAACCACTGTCAAAAAGAAAACTAGGACTTCTGCAAAAAGTTTGCCTCTCAAAGTGAGAGAAACAGTGGCTGACATGTCAGATTTGGACTTAATAAGACTGTATTTCAGACTTTCTTTCAGTAACAAAGAAATACTTTCAATTTTAGCACATAGTCATCAGACAATTATAAGTGTTCGAACTCTAAAGAGAATTTGTAAAGACTTGGGCTTTTTAGAAGGAAGAATCAATCAAACTTGGAGGAAGTGCTAGCCTTTGTCCAACAAGAGATCCTGACAAATGGACAGATGCAAGGTTATTGTTGGCTACATCTTCGTGCAATTCAACATGGATTTGTGGTGTCACAAGATACTGTAAGATGCATACTCAAATTGGTTGACCCTCAAGGTGTGGAACTGAGACGAGCTCGACGGTTGAGAAGACGACAGTACAGCTGCAGAGGGCCAAATGCTCTCTGGCACATGGATGGCTATGAGAAGTTGAAACCATACGGTATTGCTATCAGTGGCTGCATAGATGGTTTTAGCCGCTATGTTTTATGGATGGAGGCTTATTTGTGCATTTCATTGTTAATATTTAAAGTCGTTATGCCTTTTGGGGAGCTTTTAGTGCAATTATATTAAAGCAAAGCTATTATAATCATTTACCCATGTGAAGATCCATCACTTAATTATTATTGTATTTCACTTCTATTAGTTGTAAGATATTTTAGCTGGTTTTCATGTAAAATGACCATGAGTCATTGCTATACTGATTCAGTGTGAGCTGTCGTATACAAGGCTGCTTTATGACATGAATCCTAAAATTATAAGAAACATACCAAAAATATTTTGACTTTTATTTGTAGTATCCCAGCAACAATGCAACAAAACAGTTCCTGCAAGTGGAACCAAGTTATTGTCCCATTAAGTGCAACACGTTTTACATTTATATTTGTGTATCTTTATGAAATGTTTGAAATTAAAAATAAATGGTATTCTTCCATGTTACTGAGCTCATGTGTGGCAGTCTCTTGAATTCTGGCATGTTCAAATAGATAAGGAGCTTGATGTACATATTCAAAACAACAATACAAATGTACTGTGTACAGTAACATTTTATTGGAAAAAGTTTACAAGAAACCTGTTCTTGCCAATGCCAATAACATGGCTAAAACTCATAACCATATAAGCTGCCCTGTAACAAGAATGACTCAACTTTTAAAACAAACTTATAGATCTCATACAGTCTTGTTATGCATCAGTATACACCAGTGACTTACTGTAAAGATCATGAACACTAGCTATTGTGGTATCACATATTCCTTCAGTGTCATCTATGGTATAGAAATAAAAACAAGTGTGAATGGTTGAGAACATACATGCATACAAATAAAAATGCATCATTTCTGGCAGTAACAAGACATTTTTTCAGGTGTTAAGATTAATACTATATCTGAGAACATGACAATTTGGCATTACAAAAGGATGCCTGAATAATCACAGCACTTGACCACTGCACTGAACTGTACAGTGTTTATTTATGATCTCAGTAATCAATAACCGTCTTCAAAACAGACTGAATCCTTTAAGCAGCTTGAATCAGTTAGATGGATGAATAACAGGTATGCTTAGAAACAATATGACATTAAGAAAATACTGGAATTTTAAAAAATATTTTCACCAACTTTAAATGGAACCTTAGTAATCAACAACAAATGCCAAACTTTGATACCTTAACCTACCTTAACTAAAAATTGCATATACTGTAAAGCAAAATATTTTCAGACATGACAAATGCTAAAGTATAAAATTGTACTTATTCCTTTTACAATACAGTGTTGCATAACGGCATTACTTTTACATTATAACTATGTTCAGTTTTAGCCCTGACCTAATAAGAAAATACCATCTGAATGAATTAGTCTTACTACTAATTACTTACAAAAGTATTTGACTGTGCTGAGCTCTCACACCACACATGGTGCATTAAAGAAAGTTTAAGAGTTTAATTATAGTTTATAGAGCTTTAGTATTCTTTCTTCATGCTTTTGCTGAAGGTTTCTGTCTTACAGCTGGAAAGCTTGGATTTGGTGAAGACAGCTCTGGATATGGTAGTAAACAGTGTACCCGTTCGTTTTGTTTTGTGACTGTATCATGTAAAACTCAAAATGATAAAGAAAATGAAATATTAGCCAAAACTGGACTTCAAACAGAGATGAGAAACTTCTCTCTAATTAAAAAAAGTATACTGTATAAGTTCAAAATACATAAAAATACATAAAAATACATATTCCAAACATCTCTTTCAAGTTATGCTCTAGTGTGCATGAGCAGTTCAAATGTAGTGCAGCAATGCAATGTGAGAGTCTAAACAATGTCCATCACCCAGACATTACTTTCAAGAACTGCATTAAATTCAGAACGAAAATCTGGGAAGTTTTCATAGCTGTTAGCTAGCTGCAGAACATTCCCACACGTGTGTCCGACTGGTCTTCTTGTAAACTCTGTCATATCTTGAAATTCCACATAAATACTGTTTGTTACTATAAGGTCAGATCCGGTGCAGAAACGCATACATTTCTGAAGTTTAATGTTATCCAGCTCTCTGATGAATCTTTTGAGATGATTTTTCACTTCTTTTTGTTGTGGAGTCAAATCCACAGCAAATTTCAGTAGCTGGCACACTTTTTTTGAAGTTGGTTGCAGTTCAGAGAATAACTTGGTCAGTCCCTCTGGACTGAGGGAGATATGGGGGTCGATGATCTCCCTCCAGCAGTCAATAACAAACATTGGTTTTTGGACAAGCTCTTTGTGTGCTATTTCATCAAGGATTGTAGGAAGAGTCTCAGCAGTGATTCTTTTTCTACAGCCGTAACTGTCAAGAACTTCCACAAGATCATCCAAGTCAACTGCAGAGAAATCTTTTACTGCTTCCATCAAAACATCACATTCTTGGCTGCTGACAAACTGTAGAAAGTGTGCTTTAAGATCACTGTAAACACCACTGAAAAGCACTTGTTCCAGAAAAGGGATTGCAAGTTTATTTGGAAAATACTGACATTCTTGGTAACCTTTCAAGAGTATTCGCCCAACTGCCTTCCATTTTTCAGCAGGAAAATCATGGCGAATGAATGGCACTTTAACGGTTGCACCTAGGGTGCATCGCTCATAAAATTCATGCCAGAAGCATGTGAGTACATCTCTTAGTATTCCTGATCCAGTGCCTGGTTCTTCTGTGTTGTCTGGAAGTATGCGCTTCACATTCAGTGTTTTGCTCAAAATCTCCTCATCAGAGAAAGCAGTAATCATGTCATGTAAAGTGTCAGTATGACGTATGGTGATTGTTATTACGTTCTCTGAATTACGTGGACTGAGGGGGACAAGAAAACCCTCATAGACTAATGTGTCTTCTGTATCTTCTTCAGCATCAAAAATTGGACCAAAAGTAATTTCTGGATCATCTAAAATTTCTGAACCAGCGATGACTTCATCAAAATTACCCCTGACTTCCCCCACTTGCAATGGATTAATATCACTGCCACTGCTTTCTGAGACAAACACCACTTCAGATGTCTCACTGGCATCTTCTTCAGGATCTTTTGGTTTTGTTGCAATGTAGAAGCATAACATTGTCAGTCTCGCTGCCTCATACATATTGCCAATAGACTGGCAGGTATCATCAGTAAGGTGGTTCTGTTTAAAGTCCCAAACCTCAAACTCAAAATCTGTTTCACATCCCTTAGGAGATATGCCATCAGGAAAAAAAAGTTTATTTCCTTCCTGAAGAATATCTTTTAATCCAGCATCAGTGGCCATTTGAATTTTTCTAATGCCACCTCCCTGCTTCGCTCTCACCTGTTTGGCTATTTTTCCATCACAATGTATCCATCCTATCTCAACATTTCGTGTTGCTTTTTGCTTCTTTGTCTGTCTTATTCCTGCATCTGTATGTGAAGTGTTCTCCTTTCTTTTCTGGTTTTCATTTTCTCACGAAGTTTTTGCAGAAGTCCTAGTTTTCTTTTTGACAGTGGTTGCTTGCTTTTGCAGAAATTGAAGAGGGCAATTCGGTCTCTGTACGAGGGAATGTAGTTTGCCAAAGTTGCGTCATCCATCAGTGCTATGACGTCACAGTCAATCTGCACACAAGAAGAAAGAAAAGACAGTCATTTTCTGCAACATTTTTACGAATTGCAAAGCAATATTACGGTTAAGCCTCTTAGGTCACCGCTAATGCCAGTAGGAGAGTACTGACTGTAGTTATCAGAAAAGCTATCTATTTTATGCAGGGCGAAACACAATAATGAAAGAAGCAAACTAAGGCATAGCCTTTCAGTAAATAATAAATCCTCTTCTGTATTTAAAAAAAAGCAGGACTTGATTGGTTATGATGTAGGTAGTACGTCTTCCAAGGATGTTCTACGACACTGTGGTGGCGTCTGCTGTCTTTTATGTTGTGGTCTGCTGGAGTGGTGGAATGGCAACGGACAACACCTCCACGCTCTCTGCATGAGACTGTACGACCACTGAGCAGCTCGATCAGCAGTAGACTTTTGTGTACACGCTTGTGTACATATATCTGTACATATGAATGTTACTTATGTATGCAGGACTATAACGCAGAGTCATAAATACACAGTCCATTTAGTCATTTAAGCAAAGGTATTACATAGAACACAAAGTAACATTGTAAATCAGTCTTTGGCACAATATCGGGATTATTTCGTTATTTATTTATTTATTTTTGTGTTTATGCGAACAATATGCCGATTTGCGACTTTCTGCACTTCTATTGGTTGTGCGAACAAACGTAACGTCACTCCGAGGTCAAAGTTCAACGCGGCAGCGCTCCTCAGCCAGCACTTTTTATTTTATTGTTCTATAAAAAAAATCAAATACTGTATTAAGTTTATTTTTTTTACCGGTAGTGAACTGTAGTGTAGCCTACCATTTCCACACGTAGGCGTTAAGTGCAATGGGCAGCTCAAAGTATAAGATATGATTTCCTTCTTGAGCTGACATACATTACACAGTGCAGGAGAACGATGATGTCATTCTGACATTATAAACAGTTAACAGTTTGCTCATTTCTTCCGACACTGTACCACTAATGTATACACACAGTTAGATGCACTACATTAGTTTGTGTTAGCTAACATGTTGTGAGGGGATCGTCAGTCAGCCACCGTCAGAACAACAACCGGGGCTGTGTCGGTGGCAGTGTATGAACGCCACCCATTTTTCTGAGTGAAATATCCGCATAAACATTCATTACAGTTTCTCCCCTCCGCTGTACTAAGTGTAACTTACTTGTACACATCAAATATATCAGTGATATTGGCAGGCGGATAGCATCTGTAAAACAGCTCCGCTTAACTGCCTTGAAAAACTCTGAAATAGTAGAACAATAAAATAAAATGCAACAAACCCATCTGGGATGATCCTGCGATCAACAACAGTTAAGACGTCAATTCACCTAGTATACTGTAACATCGTGAAACACGTTCATTCCTATATAACATTATAAGCTAACAAGCATGCTAACCGCTAACGTAACTGTACCGTAACGGTTTTCCTGTAAAAATAGTAGACATCAAACTATTTCTCTTTTTGTTACTCACCTTCTGCTCTTCCATTAATAAAATAGCATCTTCGGGGACCCCTCGGCCACGCAAAAAATCACTTATATCCACCATATTTCGTGAATTAGTTCTCCACCTGCCAAACTGGACACATCGCTGTCACTGAAGCTGGAAGCCTGCAGGTGCCCACCTCAAAATTCTGAGATTAAAGTCAGAATTCTGAGAAAAAAGTCAGAATTCTGAGATTAAAGTCAGAATTCTGAGAAAAAAGTCAGAATTCTGAGATTAAAGTCAGAATTCTGAGAATAAAGTCAGAATTCTTTCTTTTTTCCCCCCAGTGTCCCTAATCCTCTTCCGTAACATTATCCTTTTCAAGCGTTTCCAAATAGTTGTTCATCCACACTGAAACGATCGAAAGCGCTTAAGTTCCAGAATAGACTTCTGCAATAGATGTAGGCTGCCGGGGGATTCCCATGATGCATTGAGTTTTTCCTTTCCAGTCACCTTTCTCACTCACTATGTATTAATAGACTTCTCTGCATTGAATCATATCTGTTATTAACCTCTGTCTCTCTTCCACAGCATGTCTTCATCCTGTCTTCCTTCTCTCACCCCAACCGGTGGCAGCAGATGGCTGCCCCTCCCTGAGCCTGGTTCTGCCGGAGGTTTCTTCCTGTTAAAAGGGAGTTTTTCCTCCCCACTGTCGCCAAAGTGCTTGCTCATAGGGGGTCATATGATTGTTGGGTTTTTCTCTGTATCTATGAAGCGCCTTGAGGCGACTTTTGTTGTGATTTGGCGCTATATAAATAAAATTGAATTGAATTGAATTGAAGATTCGACCTGCCTCATTTCTGTCTGCCACTTATTTATTTGAGGCAAAATGTGGAGGAAAAGCAGCGAGTTTTTAAAATGGACTAACAATGAAGTGGAGTTGTTGCTGTGAGTAACACAAAAGTACAAAGTTGCAAAAAAGAGTGAGAATTAAAAATTTGAAGAAAAGGTCTCTGGAGCACGTGCAGACTGATATTTATCTTTAAGGGGCTGCCAAACAAAACAACTGCTGTATAATGCCCTCCGATAGCTTTGTGGTCACATGACTGCATCACATGATTAACATGCATCATTGTTTTCAAAAAGGCTCCAGGTCCACCGTCCACACTGTGAAGAGAAAACGGCGTTTTCAAATGTATCTGCTTTGGAGAGCCTTTTGAAAACGCTGCGTTTTCCTTGAGCGAAAACGGCGTCTCAGTGTGGACTTGAGGCCAAAATGGAGAGAAAAAGATTAATTTTCAAATAAAAACGTGTTAGTGTGGACGCAGCCAGAGGTTACACGTTTACATGCAGTGTGTTGAGCCTTTTTAAGCGTTGCTTTAACATTGTTGTTGTTTCCTTGAACTGAGTGCAAAGCAGTAAAGCCTTCAGGCAGATTCACATCATCATCAGCCAACAGCAAAATCAGCTTCGAGTTGATGAACCGTTTTTGATCAAACTCTGTTTGTTCATTAGGTAAGAACTTCAGGTTCGTGCTGTCAGGAACTCAATTATTCCTGCTAAAGCTTATTTTGTCACTCAGAACCTAAAGAATGGGACGAGCTGACGGCAAAGTCATTCTCTGAAAAGCACCAAATTACACAGTAATGACATTTAATGGTATAGTCTAACTTTGCACTTAGTGAGCAATTTGCAATTATTTGATTTTCTATTATAGAATTCTTAAGAGAATTTTCAGTATGACTGAAATAAAAGTAACTTTTATTAGATTGTGCAGGTGTGACAGACGCATATTAGCACAAACAGGAAATTGCGAAGTAAACTGAATAAAACTACTTTTCACTTTAATGCTAAAACCTCTACAGGGAGCTTTAAATCTTTAATGTCTGTTTTGCTGAAATTTAATTTGAAATATAAATGTAGGCAGGTCAAATTATTTTCTATTTATAATGCATGACTTTTCTTTCATTATGCATTATCTTAAATATGTTGAGAAGAAAGCGCAGCTGTACGATGGGCCTTGATGTTCTGCAGTTATGCTCGCTCAGGTCCAGAGATGAGACGCCCTGGAGAGGCCGTCCCAGTGCAGACATATTCAAATGGTCAAGAGATGCCTGCGGTTAATTAAAAATTAACTACTAATGATTAATTGACACCCTTGATAATATCTTAACAGGCTTCCATTTATGTGAGTTGAAGCATAGAATTTCACCTCCAGGAGTCAATAATGACATCCACGAAAAGCCATTAAGGGTAGAACCTATTACCATTTTAATAATTGATCATCCCTCCTTTTCATTGTTGCATTAGTAGAACTGAGAGGCAGGTTTTTATTTTTGTAAAAAACAAAATAAGCATCTGTGTGGATTTTCATTTCAGTTTCCTCTTGTTTTCTCTAAGTGAGTGAGAGAGGAGCACACTGTCAGCAAAGGTGACAGGTTAGGTTACATATGAGCTGGCAGGGAGAGAGGCTTTCAGAAAATACAAATAACAGGAGGCAAATACCTCATGAGATAACTCAGAATTAGGCTCTACGATGTCCTGAGTCTTTATTCCAGATCAGGGTGTTACTTGGATTTTCATCAGCAACCTGTTTGAAGGACTGAGCTCCAAGATCTGAGGAGAAGCAAGCAGTGCTGCTCATCAGGAGTGCTGCAGATATGCCTCTCGAATCAGCCGCTGCCTTCAGCCCCAACCATCAGTCTCAAAGCGGCAGTCACAGGTGAGAGCTCTCTGTACGTTTGATAGATTCTAGAAAATCCTGCCTGTTGTGCTGTGATAACACATGATATTGTCTTGAAAGAGGATGCTGTTGTCAAATCCATGAGCCATGGAATCCCTTAGCACCTTCTTGGCATCTTTAGAAAGGATCCGAGCTTTAACTGGGCATCACTGAAACCTGCTTCCTTGGACTTTGAGACTATTATTAGTTGAGGATCATACACCCTCGGCGGTAATCTTCTCAACAAACTGTGCAGAGACACTGCGTAAAGGTCACGAAAAGCCCTCGAGCGTGTCCTGGTATGTTGGTGGGACGTCCATCTATACTGTTAGAGTAAAAACACCTGGAAATGTGCTTTCAAATATGTAATCGCTGTGACGTTTGGTACCATCCGACTGCACCGACGTGTCTGTGGTTTGAGATATTTCCCCGGTGAGCTCAGGGTCACGGGCTCCTCGCCAAGGAAATTTGTTTGGAAAAGGCTGACATCTTCTCATATGTTCTCACTTTTATCAGATGACCTTAAAGTCGTAAAATTAGAAGATAGAAATTTTCATTTTAAATCTCATAGCTGGTCGCAAAATTGCAATATATTATGCAATAATGACGTCAAGGCATAGATTAATTATGCATTCAGTCAAATCACAGGCAGTTTGTGTTAAACACATTCTTTTGCCTATTTTGAAACTGTTGTGCATTCGGTACAAATCAATATCGCTGCAGTAATTAGCTTTGTGGACAGAAGAAAATATAATCATACACTGGCATTAAGGTTTAAAATGTTTCCAATCTGTACTTGTCCTTGTATTTATATTACAGTGATCAATACAGCACCAGTGAGAATGTAACCCAGAACATTTAATGGCTGTAGCATTAAAGTACTGAACCACAGTCTGATTTTAAGGTACCTGCTTAACTTATATATATACCAAACCTGCTTTCTGCTATTTCCACTTTATTTTCCAACTAAAGGCCAACGGCTGAATATTAATTCTTACACCTGCCTTTAGAATTCCTACAGGGTCATTATCATAGTCTATAACCCTCTCAGACCCAAATTAAGTTTTAGTTGCTAATGCACAACCAAGTCCTGCAGTGGTACTTCTGAGTAAAACAAACTCATAAAATATGTATGTGGGGTAATCAGGTTGTTAGGTCTTAACTGTTGCAAATCTGCAACGTCAGCCTGGAGAGGGTTAAAATAAAAGATGATTAAATAAAATTTGAACTTGAACGTCCGGTTAACCCTTTCACATCTCCAGTAGTTCTACCAGCCTGCTAACTGAAACTATGAGCAGAACCCAAATAACCACAGCAAAAAAGGCCTGAGAATGTAAATATAAAGAAACCAACAAGCAAGTACCTGTAAGAGGTACAAAACTAGGTCATTACAACCAGCTGAGGGTAACGAAGTGCTGCTGTTAGCCGCTGTTAGCTCTTGTTAGCTGCTGTTAGTGGAACTTTTTTTTAAAGTGGATCACACACTCATCCCCCCTCCCTTTCCAAACGCCTTCGACGCTTATTTCCTTCCAATGCTGACGGGGATCAAGGAGACCAGCGCACGCAGGCCCGGATGTACTGTCTAAATCGGCTGTCTCTCACCCTTTACCCACCCCTGTTGCTTGTCATGTGTTTCTTTGGTGTATTAAGAGTTTTTTCATGTGCTATTTGCAGAGGTGTTTTTTTCTGTTCTCAAACTGATCTCCCTGTTGGAGCTCAGTCTGGGGGGAGTTATTTTTTTTCTCCTTATCTTTCCTCATGTGGTGCATTTTTCCATTGTTATACCTCTCTGACCTGTCTTCCCCATGTGATGTTTTGTGTAACGTATGTATGGTTGGAGGGTAAGATGGCGCCGCCATTGCGTGCAATAGGTCGGCAGCCTTATGAAATTTCCCCTTGTGGGACTAATAAAGGTATATCAAATCAAATCTTGTAATTTTGACCATATCCAGCAAAAATAGGCATGTTTATGTACATTTTCATATATCAGAGCCCCGACTTCAGTGTAGGAGAGGTGATGTTGGAGGATGAGCTGCCAGTAAGTCAGGGGAGAGAGAGCAGAGGTGGAAGAGGAGAAAATAATGATGAAAATATGTAAAATGTGTATTGATTACTTCTAAGTTAATGGCACTAATTCTTTGAAGAGGTTGTTATCAGTAACAGTAATCAGTTATGTTTATGTTTACTCTACTATGTACCCTTAAACAGTTTCTTAATGTGCCTTTAAACCAGTTTGTGTTTGTATGCAACACAACATTAAATACATTAAATAACGACATTAAATAAGCTTCTACTGAAATAGTGCTTGACTTTAATTCAGCTCATGTGCAATATGCAACAATTTGGACATTAACACTGGGTAGATGATGAGAACTGATTTGTATAATTACTTGTCAGACCTGTACCCCAGATTTTATTATACATTTAATTCATTTGCTTTGAAGTTATTATCTGTTATTTAGCAACATGTAACATTTAACATCCAGTCCTGCAATGTCACCCATATTTCATAACTACTGAAACACGACTCAGACAAATGTGCAACATGTGCATGCCTCTGGAAAATCGCTGTAATTACATTTGCTTTGAGAGTAAAAGTGAAGTGAAAAGATTAATCTTCAAGTTTATAAAAGTGCGTGCTGTCATAAATATTCATGAAATATTTATCAAAAGCTGTGAGAACTCAACTAGACCTCCAAAAGTCACTCATTAGCACCATGAAACAAAAGTAGCACCATGTTTTAGCAAGTCTTTGGAAGCAGATACTTCCACCTTCCCCTCTACTTTACATCTTCATTGACAGGGTTTGAAGACAGTTCATTACTAAGCAGTTTATTCAGTACATGGTCCCATATCCTTTCCTTTTTCTTCATCTATTTAATGATACCTGGTTATTGCTTTCACATCAGAGATACGGTGTGATCAGTTAATCAGCACCTGGCCTTTTTATTCCAACACAGCACAAGGTTAATACATTTCTTAGACACTTGCTAACCAACCCCCCTACTTGTCAGAATTCTACTTTCAATCTATCAATTTTAAATGAATGTCGCAGATTAGTTCTTACCTCTCTGCCAATGACATCTTTGTATTCGTGCCAGATTCAGGTCAGTTTCGTGGTGATCTGAGTTTCTACTAATGTGATACAGGTTAGATAGAAATAAATATGCTGGAAGGAACTCGAATTTTGTTTAGAATTCTTGTGTCGTTGAAGCCATTAATAAAATAAAAGCCAAAGATATCATCTGAAAATGAAATGAAAAATCCAACGTTCACACAAATAGTAACCTTGCTGGTGATTTCCACAGAAATGCTGATCAGTCCAACTGTTCCTGCTAAACACAGCACATGTGCATCCATAGGAGGAGGGACTAAAGAGTGCACAGATAAGAACGCAAATGACACAAAATCTTCTTTTGGAAGGAACTGCAAAGACATGAAAAATGACTGTAGGCACGCTGCCGTTGGTGGGTTCTCTCATCCATTTTGTGGTTTTCAGATCAATGATAATATAAAAAACACTTTCACAAAAAAGCTTCTGGGCAGCAAAAGCACCATAATCTCTCAAGTTTCTGGTATGTTCATGTGTTTCATGTGAAATCTCTACAGGACGATTTGTGTCGCTGTCACCTCGCAAAATCAGAAAACAGCATGTTGTCGTTTCCAAACTAAAAGCTCTTCTTTGGTATTTTAAACAGACCAATTATTCATAACTGTAACGGTAAAACAAATGGCCTTTAGAGTCTTCTTGATAATTGCAAAATATGAGCGCATTCATTTCATCTCATACTGCCACATAGTGGACACACCAGGAAGTGCAGGCTCTGCTCGACGCTGCATCATTGTTACTACAGAACAGTGCAGGTTGAAAAAAGTAATTAGTAACTGATCACTTGTCAAAAAAAGTCATCCCGTTAATTTACCGATTACTTATTCTCAAAAGTACTTAGTTACTTTTTACACAACCTGAATAGGTAATAAAGCAACAGACCTTTCAGCCCAATTATATTTTTCTGCATAATCCATCATATAAAATGTAATCAAATGAAAACATCTCTTTAAAACGTGGTTCATTAGTTTCAACTTTATTCCCATTGCATTAAGCAAACATTCAATTAAATGCAGCTGACTTTGACTTAAAGAAATGTGTTTAACATTTAAACCTATTTCCTGCATATTCCAGCAGATAAAATAAAATATTTTTTTTACACTCTTTCAAATAGATGCAAGTAAAACGCAGCAGAAAATAAATAAAATCAAAGCCTCAGCAGCTCTGAGTCCTGTTGCTCTTAAATCTATTGTCACCTGTTTAGCAGGAGTTGGGCAGGTGGAGGTTTGCCCACAGTGGTCATGTCAGTGGGGGATCCGGGGGATCCTCTGTGAATGTCACGTTCCCGTGGCAGCGTGCTCGCTCAGACGTTTAGAGGTTTTTTGCTGTAAAAATAAGTTTTCCTCCCACGCAACAATATTATCCATTGTTGACCTGCACACAGCTGCTGCCACGAACGTTGCACGTACTTACGTCATTGTCGTGAGACACTCTCACAAACAAAATCACGGTTTAGTAACGCAGTAACGCAGCGTGCTTATGGGAAAGTAACAGTAATCTAATTACTTTCTTGTAATAGTAATCCATTACTTTACTCATTAATTAATTGGATTACACGTTACTGACGTTCTTTGCTTGCGAAATTTGATGAACTATAGAGGTGACAGATGGAAGCTTTGTACATGGTCACATTAAGAACAAACTCTCCACTCTCATGAGTGTTTGAGTCATAAAACAGTGCAGGAGGATGACACTGTCCCTCAGCTGGTGCTAGCATGACTGATGCTGCATCGCTGTTCACGTTGCCTCCAATCCATGAAAACAAATTGTGGAAGAGCGCTCTTGTTTCGAAGCTGCAGAGTCTCCTTACACTTCAGCAGATGTTTGCCCAGGCAGGACTCTTCTAACCCCGCTCATCCCCGTTTGCATATGTATGTAAGCAGAGTGAAGGGATGGCACATGAAAGGTCAAATAATGACGCGTTGAAAAACGGTTGTTACAGCAGAGTTGATCATGACGAGGGAGAAGCATGAAAAATATCAGTAATTTTTTTAAAAAGGCAGATTTAAAACACAGACAGTCCCATCAGTTCAGCTTTTTTGTTTGTTATAATTTCTTGTTCACTAAAGGCTGAATGGCCAATGACAGCACAGGCAGAAAAGTAACACACAGACTGCTTGTTTCACAGGATTTTGAGACTGCCCCCTGGTGGCAGTAAACAGCTACAACAAGTATATCTCCAAACCTCCTGTGCGTCGGACCAACACGCTGCCATGTAAAAAGGAAAAAGTTCGTTTAAACTGCTTAATGACAACAAAGTAGGAAGGTGAAGCTCAGCAATGTCTGCGGTAACTAAAACACCCTCATGACTTATGACCCTGACCCTGGTGGGTGCAGGTTTTCTCCATCTGCCATGTTTCAGGTTCAGCAGTCTTAGAAAACACAAAAAAGAGCTTCATTTGTTTTTATCGTCCTGTCCATTATTCCAAGTTTCTGTATGACTTCTTACACTTTATCTAATTTAGTGCTCAGCTCAGATGGAATACTTTTAATGAGTGATTTTAACATGTGTGTAGAAAATAACTGCTTCAAATCTATGATCGGACTTAACTGGCTTCTCTCAAAACGTCAGAGAGCCCACTCACTCATTGAACAGTGTTTTTTAGGAAACTATCTTATGTCTGATCATTTCTTAACAGTAGTGGATTACATCACACAGGTGAAATTATTTCAGTAAACTCGAATGTTTCCATCTTTGCTGTCATGGTGCGTGCCACATGCCAACACAGTGTGGAGCAGCTACCTAAACATTACTCAGACGTCGATTACCTTTTGAGTACTTTTACACCCTCCCTGCACATGACTGTAGATACTGTGAAGAACTCAGAGGACTGACTCTCTGCTATAACTGCACACCTTAGACGGTAGAAGTTGTAGAAGTCCTGCTTCCGGTATGATGGCGCCTGTGTTTGGCTTTGCCGCTGCCGGGTGCAGTTTGTCACGCTCTTTCGTCGTGCTGTTTGTCTCTGCTCTGCTGTTTTCTATTTGTATCAATGATGTACTGGCTGCCTTGGTTTATGATCGTTTGACGCTGTTATCCATCCGATCTTCAATGATGGCTCAAGATGTCTCATCCTCCTCCTCCTTTGGCACTTTCCATCCTCCGCACTCCTTTGGCACTTTCCATCCTCCGCCAGTGGCTGGATCCTCGGCAAGCGTCCTCAGCGTTCCCCGCAAACCACGGAGGAGAAGAGGAAAAAGAGCAGGTATCCAGGTGAAGCTTAGGCTTTTCTGGCGGCGGGGTCTGACTGGAAAGCGATGTCGAGCGTGTTTTGTTACCTATGCTCAGAACAGCGCCATGGAGATGAATTCGTTTTCCACGTCCCTGCTTGGATATGCAGGGCCCGGCTCTCCGAGACCATGCTGCCTCAGAAGGGTTCATCCAGACTCTCCTGCTGACTGGCTTTTCATCCCCTCGGTGAGTGGAATCTACGAGCGTGAAGGCTCAAACCCCGAGTATTTACGTCCTTTAACTCGAGCCTCTGCCAAAAATGATGCTTCCACCCCGCTGAACATGGCGCTTTTTAATGCCCGATCATTGACTAAACAATCGTTCGTTCTTAACAATTTTATATCCTCTAAAAAACTGGACTTCTTATTTCTGACCGAGACCTGGCAGCGGGACTTGGACTATTCGTCTCTCATTGAAATGTGCCCGAACGGCTATTCCGTCATCAGCCAGCCTCGGGGATCTGGTCGTGGAGGAGGTCTCGCGGTGGCATTTCAGGGCCGTTTCAACTGCCGCTCAGTGAAAGTTGGACACTTTCTTTCCTTTGAATTACAGCTGATTAAAATCGGAAGTAAGGATCCTTTTTATTGTGCTGTGGTGTATCGTTCACCCGGCCCAAATAGCTTGTTTTTATCGGAGTTTAGCGACTTCCTGTCCTCTACTATGAGGTTGTCCAGACTGCTTTTAGTTGGGGATGTTAACATACATGTTGATGATGACTCCGACCTCTTTGCCAGAGGTTTTATCAACATTATGGATTCTTTTCATTTTACCCAGCATGTGTCAGGCCCCACACATAACAAAGGACACACGCTGGACCTTGTTTTTACTTTGGGTTTGAATATTGATTCTATTTGTTCTGAGGACATTTTTATCTCTGATCATCACTGTATTCTTTTTAACATGTCTTTTCATGAGCCTTTGTCTCCTGTTCACCGGACAATTATCTCACGCATCATAAATTCCTCCACAGCGGAGAATTTCTCGGATGCTTTTAATTTAACATTATCCCCGCAAAACGGCGTTGATTTCTTAACAGATCTATTTAATAACCATTGTTTTTCGATTTTAGATGAAATCTGTCCGGTTAAAATGAGACCCGTTTCTGTTTCCAAGTCCTTACCCTGGCTAAACGACAACATCCGCTCCATAAAACGTGATTGTCGTAAAGCTGACCGCTTATGGAGAAAAACTCATTTAAATGTTCATCTCCTTTACTTAAAGGATCTTTTAGCCTCTTTTAACAATGCAATTAGAGATGCGAGGGCTGCTTATTTTTCTCATCTGGTTGCAAAGAGCAGAGGTAATGCTAAGGTATTATTTGACACTATTACTGATATTATTACTCCTGCTCCACCTGCTGCCATTATTTCTTCTAATGAAGACTGTGAAACATTTCTTTCTTTCTTTCTAGAAAAAATTAGTAATGTAAGGAAAAAATTGCCCCCATCAGCATCTGCATTGTCAGTTCCTACGCCAGCTCGGCCTGTCGTTTTAGAAAGCTTTTTACCCATCTCACTATCAGAGCTGGAAAAAATAGTTAATTCAACAAAAGCATCCTCCTGTTCACTCGACATTTTACCCGCATCGTTATTCAGAAATGTCTTCCACTCTATTGGTCCCTGTGTGCTCACCATAGTTAACACCTCACTGGGATCTGGTAAAGTCCCTTCTTATTTTAAAACTGCTGTTATACACCCCCTGTTAAAAAAGCCTATGCTGGACCCATCTCTCACTAGCAATTACAGACCAATCTCAAAAATACCATTAATTGCTAAGATACTAGAGAAGGTTGTGGCTAAGCAGCTTACAGCAGTTTTAGACAAACATAATATCTTTGACAAATTCCAGTCTGGCTTTCGTAGAGCTCATTCTACTGAAACAGCCCTTCTTAGGGTTTCCAATGACATTCTTATGCAAAACGATGCAGGAAAGTGTTCTGTACTCCTAATGTTGGACCTCACGTCAGCCTTTGACACCGTTGACCATTATATTTTGCTTGAAAGGCTGAAATACTGGGTTGGTGTATCTGGGTCTGCCTTAGAGTGGTTCTCCTCGTATCTCTACGAACAATACTTTTCTGTGGCGGTCTCTAAGTACAGGTCATCTTCCACGTCCCTGTCCTATGGTGTGCCACAAGGTTCTGTGCTGGGGCCCTTATTGTTTTTAATATATCTACTTCCTCTCCAGCATATTTTGAGCCCCTTTGAGGATATTTGCTACCACTGCTACGCAGACGACATCCAGCTATATATATCTTTTAAACCTGAAGATGTTTCTAAGCTGCAGATTCTAAATGTGTGCTTAGAAACCATCAAAGGTTGGATGGCTGACAACTTCCTCCAACTTAATGAAGAAAAGACTGAAGTCCTTGTATGTGCTCCAGACAGACATGTACCTAACATAATGAATGCTCTTGGTCCTCTTTCAACATGTGTGAAATCGTCTATTAGGAACCTAGGGGTAACCTTTGATTCTGCTCTTACCCTGGATGTCCACGTCAAATCTCTGGTTCGGTCATGCTTCTATCATTTAAGAAACATTTCTAAATTGAGCCCCATAGTGTCTCATACTGAACTGGAGATTGTTATTCATGCATTCATTTCATCACGATTGGACTACTGTAATTCACTGTTTACATGTCTAAACAAAAACTCCCTTGAGCGTCTGCAGACTGTCCAAAATGCTGCAGCAAGGCTTCTGACAAAAACATCTAAGTACTCTCATGTGACACCATTGCTTATACAGCTGCACTGGCTCCCCGTTGAATTCAGAGTCCATTTTAAGATTCTGGTTCTGACATTTAAGGCTCTTCAAGAACAAGCACCAGCGTACATCATCGAACTTTTACAGCCATATGCCCCTAGTAGGTCCCTGAGGTCTTGTGATCAGGGCCTACTTGTTATTCAGTATACAAGACTGAAAACCAAGGGTGATAGAGCTTTTGCTACTGTGGCCGCCAGACTGTGGAATTCTCTTCCTCAGAACTTAAGATCTGCAGACTCAGTGATTACTTTTAAAAAACAGCTAAAAACACATCTTTTTAAAATTGCATTTTGTTAACTTTTGACTGTTTTTGTTTTTTTTTACCTTGTAAAGCACTTTGTGATCTTTTATCTAGAAATGTGCTATATAAATAAAATTTTACTTACTTACTTACTTACCTTAAAGCAGACAATGGCCTTGTAGTTATTTCAAATATTTTCATTTGGCATGAAAAAACAGTTTGTTGCTGTAACAAAGCAGAGCCGTCTGTAAAGCTGCGGTTGGCTTGTTACTAAACAGAAACAGGTTTGTTTTCTGCGTTGTCTCCAGGTCAGAGTCAGAGCTGTGTTGAACAAGTATTCATTTAACTGTTAATGACTTCAGGAATTTCTTCTCAAATAAATTTTTAACCTTTAGAGGAAACATATTTATTCATTAACCAGCTTTTATAAGAGCTAATATTCAGACTCTCTTTAGCCTATCGATCTTTACAAACTTTAATCATTCTTGAGATAATAATTTATCTCTATGGATCACAGGCTTTCAAGCTGGCAGTAATTAAACCACTACTTAAAAAAGTGGTTTAATTACTGCCAGGAAAGTTGGAGATTACTGCACTAATCTCCAACTTTCCTCCTGTTTCTACAATTCTTGAAAAATCAGTTTTCACAGAGCTCACTGATGATTCGAGGAAAGTTTATTTGAAGAGTTTAAGTCGTAGATAAGAATTATCTTATGTCCTCTGTCAGTGGACTCGTCTCTGTGCTCGTCCTGTTGGACTTTACTGCACCATTCAGTAACACTGATCACGGTATTTTACTACAGTGATTAGAATACTTTATTGGTATTAAAGGAAATAAATGATCCAATGGTTTGAATCTAACAGACAGTTTGTTCATGTAAAGAGGAAGTGCTCTTCACACACAAGGAGTTCCACAGGGTTCTGTGCTAGGAATGTCTACATTGTACACGCTTCCCTTAGGCAATACTATAAGAACCCACTGAATGCATTTGAAATGCTATTCAGATGCTACCTAATTATCTATTAGTTAAACTACAATTATGTCTTAAAGATATAAAGGCCTGCTTGGATCATGTTTGGCCCTCTAAATCGTAGGAACATGGTGTCCAACCAGACGTGACATTACTGTGGTGTGCAGATACACTGTTATAGTCATTTCTGATCAGGATATGTTCTTTAATGTGCTTATTGATATGTAGGACTGCTTTCTTTCATCGCTGCAACATCTCTAAAATTAGAAATATCCTATTTCAGAGTGATGCTGAAAAGCTGTTTCATGCATTTATTACTTCCAGGCTGGACGACTGTAATTCATTATTAACAGCTTCTAAAATTTCCCTAAAAAGCCTTCAGTAGTGCCACGAGAGGACTGACAGGGACTAGGAAAAGGAATCATTTCTCCCATATTAGTTTCTGTTAAATCCAGAAGTTGATTTAAAATCCTTCTCCTCACTTACAGGGTCTCACATGGTCCCATCATATTACAAAGATCTCCTTTAACCTTGTTATCCTGACATAGCGTCTCACTCTCAGACTGCAGGTCGACCTGTGGTTCCTAAAGCTTTCAGGAGAAGAACTGGAGGCGGAGCTCCGGCTGTCACACCCTCTCCTGTGGGTTTCCTGTGATCAGGTGACCCTGAACCACCTGATCACTTCTTCTCCTCTCACCTCTTTTCTCTCCACACGTTTAAACACCACTGCAGCTTGTCATTCAATTTTCCTCCTCTCTCACTCAGTCCTGTCTCTCTGTGCCCTCTTCTTTTATCTTTGTTCTTTTCAACCCCCAACACGGGTGTTGAGATGGCCCCGCCCCTTCCTGAACCTGGTTCTGCTGGAGATTTCTTCCTGTTAAAAAAGGAATTCTTTTTTCCCACCATAAAGTTACGATTAGTACATTAATATTAATTGTGTAACTTGACCTAGTGGAGGTGGAGCCTGCCAGACAGATCCTGGTTACAGCTGCCTCTAATCTGCACACCTGCCAGTCAAACTGGCCAAGTCAATAATGTTGAGCCTCAATGAAATCAACATAAATACCCCCCCCCCCCAAAACCGTTTTTGTAACAGCCTGCAAACGTGTTAATTTCCTCCTGGAAGCCGGGTCAAGCTGGAGTGTCCCTTGGAGAAAATGCAGTTCTTGGCTCAGAGCCTTTTTTGCCACCTGGTCATCACAGCACAAAGAGTCAAAGCTGCCATCACATAAAAGGGACAAATAAATTTATCACCGTCCATGCAGTTCATCAAAATAAATGTCTGAGCAGACGTATTCACCAGCAGGAAAAACTGACTAGTGCATAGTGCGTACATCTTGTAGCGCACAGTTATCAGGAGAGCAGGATACTGATCCTCAGGATCTGCACACAACACTCCTGGCAACAAACAGCAGCAGCTTGAGTGATTGCATAAAGGCACAACACGGAAAAGGCTTCCAGCCCATCTGGGAGAGGCTACTGTAAGGATGCTTCTGATAATATAATGATGATTTGTTTCGACAATGCTGTCTCTCTGTTAACATGTCATATCTTAACTTAACATTACACGTGCTCGATCCTGCCGCGACGCTGACGGTACGAGCTGTGAGCCTGTGCTTGTTCGGGGACTGTGACAGTGCCAAGTAGGCATCGAGAGTGTGTCACAGTGCAGACTTTAAAATGTCACCAGCCCAACGCTTTTTGCTCAAGTTCTCCTTTCAAACACGACATGAGACATGTCTTGTTTGGTCACCTGTGGAGGAATATGCAAAGTGTCAGCGCCAAAAAGTCCTGCTGTGATGTTGATGCACGATTCCAACAGCAATCTCATTTTAATTTCTGTCTCCACAGGTACTACACCCCGAAGCTGATATGGTAATGAGATTACAGTTGTCTGCTCCCATTCGATATGTGCAGCGTGATGTTAATCTGCATTCCATCTTCATTACAGTGATTCCACTGGCCTCACGCAAACGGACACAAAATCTGGAACTCTGTTACTTCTGCTCACATTTTATAAAATCGTTTGTGAAATCGAATCAATCCCAGTTTTTCTTCAGTTTGAAGAATTCAGCAGCGCTCAACTAAATATAGAGAGGACAATGCTCTCCTTCCTTCTTGGTGTAATATTCACAATAACAGCAAAAGTAAACAGAAAACCTTCCTAACCATCATCGATTTATTTCGGGTTACAACGTGTTCTGGTTGTAATAAAATAGCACTTTAGACTGAATCAGTCAGGAAACCAGTCAAACAGGCAGATGTCAGAACGTCCTGACCTTTAACCCCTAATATAAGTCTGGATTTTCCATAATGTTCCCAACAGCAGCGTTTCCTAGTACAATACCATGTTTTTGTCATTTTGGGCTTTTTTGGTAAGGTTTGCAGAGGCTCTGCTGACGGGCTGCACTTTAATGAAGCTGCAGCAACAAACACCCACTTCTTTTGAACTCGACGCCCTCAGTTTCTAAGATAAGCTTTCTAATGTAAATTTGTAGTAACCTCTGCTCATATCAGCAGAGGTCATTTACTCCGACTTTACAATGGAGACCCACAGCAGCTTTCACAGGCTGTTAGCAATGCAAACCAAGGAATGAAGGAGTCAAACAACAAACGTTGCTCCAAACCTTGAAATGTGCACATCGACTCTGAGGGGGGTTTTGTAGATGTGAAAGATTTATTTATTTATTTTAAATCAGAGGAGTTGAATACACACATTTATGAAGATGGATTACAACAGAGTTTAACTTTACTCAGTAAACTGAAAAATGAAGTTCAAACAGCACACGGACCATCTACATCAGCGGTCCCCAACCCCCAGGCCTCGGACCGGTCCGTGAGTCGTTTGGTACCGGGCCACGAGAGTTGAGGCTCAGGTGTGAAATGTATAGTTTTCAGGGTTTTTATCGTTTTCAGCGTTATTTTGTTATCGTTTTGATCGTTAACTCGGTTTTCCTGGGTCTTTTCACGTGTGTTATGAATAAATCTTCTTTTTTCGGTACCGGTACTAGTTTTATTTTGTTGTATTTATCCGCGACACCTTAAAGGCCGGTCCGTGAAAATATTGTCGGGCATAAACCGGTCCGTGGCGCCAAAAAGGTTGGGGACCGCTGATCTACATACTGCACGTTACAGCTAGCATGATATTTCATGATTATGGTGACGATTTGTGTTTAAAAATTAACCACACAACTTTAAATGTGCTTAATTAAATATGAACGTCAGCATAAATAAATTGGTTGTTTTCCACTCGTAACATTAGATGAATCGCCACTTCACGTGATTATTTCTCTGCGACAGCAGCACAAACAAAAATCAGTTTCTTTAATCAAACGCTGTAATCAGTTCGTTATTGCCGTTCGTTTGTTGAGATTTACTAATAAAATTAAAATCATCAGAAAGCCAATCACTTAAAAAATTAACTGAGTTTGGTTGTTGGAAATATTCTGAGGTTTACACCGAAGTGACAAACACACAGTTTCTCACATGCATCTAAAAATGTTTTCAGAAACGTTTCCATCCTGGGACAACATGTCACAGGAATCTGCATCAAGTTTGAAGCTTTATAGACATGTTAATAATAAAGTGAGGACAGAACATGATGATTCACTTGAAGGCCAAAACAAGCCTGAAATGTGTAGTTAGTTATAGATGTAAGTCTTTAGATGGTGCTGAGTGTCACTATAGCAACACAATCATTGTAAATAACGGGGCGACCATGGCTCAGGGGGTTGGGAAGCATATCTGTAACCGGAAGGTCGCCGGTTCAATCCCCAGCTTTCTGTCCTGGTCGTTGTGTCCTTGGTCAAGACACTTCACCTACCGCCTACTGGTGTTGGCCAGAGGGGCCGATGGCGCGATATGGCAGCCTTGCTTCTGTCAGTCTGCCCCAGGGCAGCTGTGGCTACAACTGTAGCTGCCTCCACCAGTGTGTGAATGCGAGAGTGAATCGAAAGCGCTTTGGGTGCCTTGAGAAGCGCTATATAAATCCAATCCATTATTATTATTATAATATTACAGTAATTGTTCCACAGAAAGTTCACGAGTCACAACCCTGAAGCACAGTTACTGTGTTATTTCTGACCAGCTCTGAGCTCGTTTTCAGGCTGGAAGGAGACGAGTAGCAAAAAAAGCTTCTGAAAATAATAATTTCATTATTTCAATGTAACAAACACTGAATGTTTGAATTTGTAACTTTGTATTTTTGCAAACAGTTTTAACGTTAGTCATGTTTGCTGTGAATCCTCTCTCTGATGGGACAGTAAACTCAAAAATATGCCCAGACGCACCGAGCCGTAACAGTGGAGAACCGGGACTCTTCACAGTCCTCTAATGGACTTACTGGACAGTGGACGTCCAGTCCTTAATCTCAACCTGTGACATTATCACTCATAAGTAAACCTACCATACCATAACCACACAGATTAAAATGTGTTGCTTTAAAATTTCAGTGTCATCATAAATGTGAAATGATTTAATAGTTTTAAGCAGTATTAAAAAATCCTTTCTGTCCAAAGAAGGTTTTTAAACGCGACCTCCATTTGTGAAATACTTCAGAAATAGTTTTTTCTCCAGACTGAAACTCGGTGTGCAGGATGACAAGTTGATGTTTCACAGTCATTTAGAAACAAAGGACACAACAAGTTAGCTTCAATCCTCTAAATCAGATCAGTTAGTTGTGATCACTGTCATTGGAAACAGTAACCACATCAAAGTCATTTGTTTGCTCCATTAAACTGAGCGTCACAAAGTAAATCTGTGTTTTCTGCCTTTTGCTAACAAAAAGTCTAGAATATGGAAAATAGCGACAAACTCATTGTGATGCTGTTTGTTGTGCAAGAGGCCAGAAAGTTCAGAGAGAAAGTTCCTCTGACTAAAAACAGGACATGAGTTGAACATGAATCATAGCAGAAATTATTCTTCACCCACAACTGAAACTTCTAATGAACTGAATCAAAGCTTTTAGATTGAAGTGCAGTTTAATGAGTCAGATTGAAATTCTCTCATTAACACATTATTCTGAGTATCGATATCAGCAACTGAAAGAAATCTACATAATGAGCAAGGATGGTTGTTTCAATACCAGCTGCTTTTACTTTGTAATTATGCACCAACGTCAGAATGAGGAAGTAGTTTTTACCTGTAATCAGAATCAAGAGTCATTTCTGATATTTGCCCAAGATTTCCCATCTTATTAACTGGGACACATAATATACGTTTCATTTCATAGTTATGCATATGTATAAATGAATTGTTTATTAAACTGGTGGATCAACTGAATGAAAACATTCATAATAACTTCAGCACTGTGTGGCCTAACAAACTTCTGTTTTTGACATTTTCTTTGTTTATCGTTACGTTTAGGGACCAAAACTGCTCTGTCAGGTTTGGGTTAAGCAAACATAACGTGTGCTGTGAATATCACAGGTGAAAGGTTAGGCTAGGTTTCACCCTGAACCTCGGCTCGGCTGTTCACTGGCTACTAGAAATAAACTGCATCAAATGTCCTGGATAGTTTTTGTTATTCATTTAATTATAATTTGGCCTTTATTTGATTTTTTTCAACTGTATTATCTACTGTACTTGTATTTGCATGACATTTCATACGTTTACCATTAAGTGACATCTCAACCGTTTGGTAGAGATCAATATTTTAAAAACTACAGGGTCTATTGAAAAAATAATTGATTGTGGTTATTACTCACCCAAGTCAATAAGAAATGCAACCAAAAAATGTTTCCATTGCTTTTTTCTTGGTGTGGACCTCAAAGACATCTGCAGTAACCTTCAGCTCCATCCATCCCACAGCACCAGCAGAGCACGCCTGCCTGCACCTTACAGCATCTCTTTCAGAACCTGAAGGATATGAAGTCAGACTAACCTGTAGGTTGGAAGATAAAACTCAAATATAAATCCTGCATGTGAGAAGAAGTTGTCTTTTTTATAGACCACCACTTGCATGTTCTTAATAATAGGCCGTTCCAAAAGTGCAGCCAAAAGGACCCAGTTTTAAAAAAGCCTTTTACCATGTCTCAATAATGGTTGCCACATTTTGAAAATCTGCAATTTCCTTTAAAAGCAGCAGCTCTATCGATTTTCCTTTACTGTGAAGGCCAAAAAAAATTCATTTCCATTGTACACAGAATGTGAAAAGAGCAACAGCGGTACATAAAACTGATAATAGACAGCTACATTTATAATAGGCTTCCAGCCACAGCGAAGGACAGAATACAGCAGAGTTCGTTTTTATTTCAGGCTCTGTTATGGTCTTTTCCCCACGTGCTCCTCCTTCTCTCTCACAGCAAAATCAAATCACAATAAAACAAGAGCTTATGCTTTCCTCAGCACTGTGCGCCTTCAGCACAGAGCAGGTTTGATACGGCTGAGGTTTGCTTTTTAAAATCACATAAACACATTTCCTAAGTGTTTCTGTCACACTGCAGTCTGCATTTCAAAGTTTTTCTTTAATGGAATATTTGCATTACAGTGATAAATACTCTGAATAGGTAATGCTTTACTGCACTGTTTACTGGATCTCTTTCTGTCCGTTGGTTAGTTGGAAATGTTGCGTCAGCCGTACCGATCATGAAAGAAAGATGAGTCTCATTACAAATTCAGCGGCCTGCCTGGAGACAGCAGTGGAAACAACGTCCAGCGATTGTTTAGCCAAACACAGGCTGTAGCTGTGTCCCAGTTAAGGGGCCGCATCCTTCGGAGGCCGCATTTGTAGGCTGATTACGTCACAGCGACGCAAAGAAGGCTGTCCAAATTCATAGACTCCAGCCGACAAACACTAGTGAACCTCGAGCTCCCGGCTGGCTATCAGCTGGTGGGTAACAGACGTCTCCGAAAACATCAAAGCACTTTTGCAAATACCTGATGTCTTGATAACTCAAGCAGATATTTGAAGTTTGCACAGCTACATGCTCGCCTGAAAATAACTTAAAGATGTATTTGGTGACCCAGAAAGAGTAATATTAAAACTATGTAGCTGCTGCCTTTGTTGAAAACTGGAACTGGCAGGGCCGCGCTATGAAATCTGGGATATGGTGGGCCACGAAGGATACACCCGACCCATCCTTCAAATCTGGAGAAAAGGAAGACGCTTTTGTCGGCTGGAGTCTACTTATCTGGACAGCCTTCGTTGCATCACTGTGACGTAATCAGCCTACAAATGCAGCCTCCGAAGGTTGTGGCCCCTGAGTTGAGACACAGCCTATATGTTTTTATGAACACAAACCTTGCATGAAGCTTTTAACACTGGAAACTGCTTTTTGTTTCAGTGTTGCAGATAATCAATGAAAGGCATGTTCTTTGTACATCGTAGATCCTTCCAGTTTTTCTGCTTCAGTTTGACTGCGTACATGTGAGAGGTAGATGTCAGCAAAGTTGGACCACTTTCATACAACTGTGTGTTTTCTAGTGCCGAGTATGGATTTAATACTCTCCCTCTCAGTGGACCACCTGTCTCGCTTTTAAACACTTTGACGGCCACGTTCTGCTGTAGTCTTAATGGTTTTAGAAAAACGTGGTATGGTTTAGTGAAGGCAGCTGGAAATCCCACCAGACTCATTAGCCAAGTGATCCAGCGTTGAAGAATTTTACTACACTATTCTCCTGATGAATCTTTGACTCTGCGACTTGTACAATACTCATCCTCAAGCAAATAACCCTGAACCAAAGGCTTTCTTCAGCCAAACATGCCTCATAATCTGTTATGTTCAGCTGAGGGTGCTGCGTGCTCTTTGTGCATACAGCAGCTGCTAAAAGGCATAAAACTCCCAGAGACCATCTCCACTGATAAAATGTGCTTATTATATTTAGTAAGCATGAGGAAAGTGGGGGCTGATGCACCGATACGACCGTGTTTAGCTCTGTTACGTGACCTCCAGAGTTTCATTGAATGTATTCACAGTTATGGCGGTTACTGTTACATCTGTTTTGTTCTCACCATGGGAGCTATATCACAGTTTGGCTGTTGCAGAGTCATTTTGTCCCAGAAACTTGTTGTTTGTTGGTTTCTATTCTGGTACTTGCTGAAAATCTTTTGTCTTTGAGCTCTTTTGTTAAGAATGACTTTGCTCCCAGGAGCACAGCAACAGAAATGTAAATTTGTTGTAAGATGCTAAAGAGTTTAGCTGTGATGTTGCAAAGTTTATTTTTACCCACTGCAGCAATGCTCGTTTCTAAAATGTGTCCATTCAGGATCTGACGGCTTTTCTGTTTCCTGTCTGACCAGCCAGCTCTTCTTTTGATGCTGTCCAGATGAGGCTGTTTTAATCTTAAGCCAGTGGTTGTGCTGCACTATTCAACAGCATGAGCGCGGTGCAGAAAATGGACAGAGCAATTTTCTGTTGACAAATGAACGCACGCAGTAATAAAGTAGAAGGACTGATGATGTGCATTAACCGGTCACAGCGTTTTCAATAGAAGGCCAAGAAGCAGGGACCATTTTTAAGGCACAAAGGTGCTAAAAGCCTTTAGCGGACGACTCATTTGAAACATTATTACATGAGAGAAGTGAATGAACCGTAATTACATCTTCCACAGCTGTTTGAATCAGCCGTCTGTTATCTGCAGAACATAAAGGTACGGTTTTATCTACAAGTTCTGTAAAGAGTTATAAATTGAAACGTCTCTGCTGTTTCAAATTACAAGAGTCTTGATTATTAGCTCGCATTTCAGAATTATGAAGACGTGCACCACTGCTTGTGTTACCATCAGTCCTTCAGTCAGTTTAAAGAGAGAGTCACAGTTTCCCTTTTTGACCTGGTTCAGCCCAGAATGAATCATCTGATCTGCTTTTTATTTTGTACTGATGCAGATTTCTCACAGTGAATAAGGGTGGAAGGATTTGAGAACATAAATGAAGAATATGCAAAGTTGACCTGCTTTCAAACATCAGTCATTCGATTGTTGGGGTTTTGTTTTCTTTGTGTTATTGTAGGTTTACCTTTCAACAGAAAGCACCACAAAGCAACTGTTGTTGTGATTTGGAGCTGTGTAAATAAAACTGAATTGAATTGAAAAATTGAACTCTGTGTACAAACAAGTGTATTTATGCTAGTAGTGATTAAATCTGTTAATATAAAAGTGCCTTGAGGCGACTGTTGTTGTGATTTGGTGCTGTAGAAATAAAGCTAAATGAAATTGAACCTGTTGCAATATCACAGATTTGACTGTGAAATATACTTTTTTAAAAATCTCAAAACTCAAAAAACACAAGTTCATTCATGTTTTCGTCTTCTGCTCTTTAGGCATTAACAAAAGTTATGTGCAATATGATGAAACTTCATTTATGCAGATGGCTCTTTGCTACCATATGGCCTAGCTGTCACAGTTGCTAAATTAATTGCAGTAAGCCTACTTTTCCCTGTGCAGTGGGTAGATGTCATTATTGAGTTAGTTTTTAACAGGGATGGATGTGGAAGCTGTAAATCGGCTCTTAGTATGATTAACGAGAGAGTTATAGGTTAAATTTAAATGTAATTAAAGGTTAAAGTCTAATAGAAAGTCATCTTCCTGGGAAGATGCTCATTTGACCTTCAACAGATGTTAGTTTTCTGGCTAAAATGTCTCTTCGGTCATAAACCTGTTTGTGCCATCAGAACAACTGATGAAACATGTTAATCATATCAATCACTGTTTTTCTGCAGCTTTTAGTGAGACCTGAGTTTACCTGATGTGTTGCCGTGCAGTGGTCATCTACAGCATCCGGTCCAGGACATGGTTTGAGGTTATTGTTTTGTTATTACCAGTGATGGTACTGGTAGAGGCTTTCCGTGCATCCTTTCCAAACAAGCACCTGTTCAGTGTTTTCTAATGGCACCTTTATGGAGCTTTTCTCTGATCGTTACAGTCTGACCTTGAGATGAGTTTGCTCGACACCCACTCCTGGAAAAACTGTGACATTTTACTAAGAATCACCTGAATAGTTCAGACCAGCCACCTGCCAGTACCTGTGCTGTTATAGATGGGGTCACATTTGCTGATGATCAGTTAACACTCAGCCTGTTAACACCACAAAATCAAATATTTACACTTTTTATATTTGAGTATGTTTGTTTTAAATAAAGGAATAAGTCAGATGAATGAACATGGGTGTGGTCGGTTACATTTAACCTGTTAGTCTGATGATGAGCGCACACACTGACCATGTGGAGTGATGCTCTTCGACTAGGTTAGTTTTGTAAAGACTAATCTAGTTCTCAGTTGTGCAAAAGTCAAAACAAACACATCAGCATTTCAATGAAGCGAGGGCGTAGTTTAGGTGAAGCTCAGTATCTGAGAGTCTGAACAAATGAAAGGTCAGTGTCATGTTTTAATTAGATAAATATGACAGTTTGTCAGTGTGTTTTTAACTCTGCTCTGTTTTGGTCTGTCCCACTGACGGGACTAATTGTCATTTTGATATGTTTGCAATATGTTATTGTCATAAGTCATTAAAACAGTCTATATCTAATGACTCAAGAACTCATAAAACCAATGTGAGTGTTTCTTTTTGCGCATATCCAAAATACTGTCACAAATCTCTAACATGCTCTAACTTACTATATCTATTAATATACTTTATGTTGATCCCAGCGTACTTTTACATACCATCACTGAAGGATTTGTCACAGCTGGGTGGGCAGGTGTGTTTGAGGTGTGGACCCAAAAGCAGACACAGGAGTGAAAACTAAAGCGTAACAAAAAGCGAGCCGCTTATTGAGGCTGTACGCAAAAAACAAAAACAAAGGCTACGCAAGCGGAGGCCAAACTAGACTAAAACCTAAACTGGGACCAACTAAAACTAACCATAAAGACTATCATATAGGGCTGCACGATTAATCGTTAGAAAGTCGCGATCTCGATTCATACTTATGTGCGATCTCATTTCCAAATGACAACGATTTAAAAAAAAAAAAAAAAAAAAAAAAAAAAAAAAAAAGACGACGATGGTACCGCATTTTGATCCGGGACGTAATCTGCATGAAAACAAACGCTCACTCTTCCTGCTCAACAAATGACAAGGGCTGATACAGATAGCTGGCTGCTAAAATTGGCAGGGAAAAAACAACGGAGAGCACGTCAGGGATGACGAGAAAGTGACAGGAGAAAATCCGTCCCGGTCAACCACCCAAACATCAATAACGGGAACCTTATACAGTGCTTCCCTATACCCGTCGAACTCCCACAGGCACAAAGAAATTATGGAGGCTATTACTTATCACCTGACCAAAGATATGGCTCCCATCAACACTGTGCAAAACGAGGGATTTAGGAAAATGATCAACACCCTAGACAAACGCTACACAGTGCCGTCCCGCAACTATTTTTCTACTGTTGCACTTCCTGCTCTATACACGCAGTGTCGAGCAACGGTGGAGACGGAATTTCAAGCAGTACAACATTTTGCGGCAATGACAAAATGTGAGACATTTGTTGTTTTTATGTTTATTTATTGTTTTTATGTTCAGTCTCAACTGTTACGAAGTTGATGTGCAGTTCATAAGTGCAATAAATATTTATACTGGAAAAGAAAATCGTGAGAGAATCGTGATCTCAATTCTAAGCCAAAAAATCGTGATTCTCATTTTATGCAAAATTGTGCAGCCCTACTATCATGTGAATATGCACCTGAACAGTGAAGAACCCTGAGACTTGATGTGATGCAAACACACAAACTGACACTGAGCAGAGAGGGACAGAGGACAGAAATACACAGGGGGGTCATGAGGGAAGTGGAAACACCTGGAAACACAGCTGACACAAATGAACATGAAGCCACAGGGGAAGCAAAACTAAACACAATTAACATGGAAACAAGACTTTCAAAATAAAACAGGAAACATGGAGAGACAAAAACTGGGAGACAAAGAGAGGGAGAGAGACACAAGTGGAACCTACATGACGACGGCTGTCCCAATTCGAAGTGTACTTCAAATGCATACACCAAATGCGCCGTCGATTTCCCCAAATATCAAGCGTGGTCCGGTGCACGCTTCGTGGTCCCATATATCCCACAATTCATAGTGCGGCGGTGGGTGTGAATAATTTTGCCGCAAAATACGGCAGAAGGGAGCGGCCGAAGAGTGAACTGTCAAAAGTAAGTACTGAATATTATGTCACTTATTTATGTGCGAATGTTTAATAATGAAGAACATTAAAACATTACTGGTGGCCACATGTCGGCAAAGTTATTTGACATTAGTGATGTTTGTACTTTCAGCGTTAACTTGGTTTTAAAGTCTCTACTTCTAAATATATATATAGTCAACCTTAATCTTACAGAGAATGTGATGATTTTATGGATAATTAAAGTCAGTCATATATCCACAAACACAACAAGCTGAAAGTCAGTGATGCTGCTCGGTTTGCAGTCTCTTGTACTGTTTTGTAGCAGTGTATACACCTGAGACTGTCACTTGTCTGTCTGTCCTGCACTCTCTCTCTGTTTCTTTCTCTCTGATTGTGGAATAAAAGTATGAACATGTATTTATAAGTTACGCTTGTGTTTCAATCCTGCAGCTTATCACACATTTGATTTCCATGTGTGACGACTGCAAGTGTCCAGAGTGAGGACAGACTGAGGGACCCACTGCTGCACATCATCTGTGAGGCTTTGCACCCCTGATGATCCACCAGGACAAACTCAGCAGTGTGTGAGGAAGAGGAGGAGGAAGAGCCAGCAGCAGCTGACAGATGGAGAGAATAGACAGACTGTTCCCTGTTTGTGAAGGACTGCTAGGAAAGTTTAAAATCACTAATTGTCTGTCCTGAATCAGTCTTATTAGGTAATGTTCAAATAATTTTATCATTCCAGTGTTTTCAGTGTGGGAGAAAGTACTCAGGGCCTTCAAGTTACACACTATGAAAGGCAGCAACAAGTTTAATATTCAGAAACCTAAAGTATGTATCAGCAGCAGAATGGAGCTAAAAATAAATGTTTGTTTCAGTTCTATGAAGCTTTGAGTATTTTGGATTAGTAGTACTGCTGTGTTTGTTGCATCATATTACTGTAATTGTTTATATGCTTTATATATTCTGAGGTAAGTTGATCTATAGTGTTACATCATATTCTATAAGGATGTTATGTGTTTGTATACTTTCTGCCCAGTTTGACCCATTTAACAGAAGTCAGCCTGTTTAAGGCTCTGATATCTATTCTGTATGACTTAAAGCAGTTATGACATGGTCTGATTTTCTCACCCAATAAAGGAATATTTAATATATCAGTCTACTCTTCATTCTATCAGAAACAGTTATCACAGCTCATACATGTTCCTTTTACACATATATATAAGCATTGAGCCAAATTTAGTAATGCCAACATATTAAAAGAACAATATTTGTCTCTTATAATACATCTGTATATACACTGTCAAAGATACTTGTCTTTGAATGAAGATTTAAGGTGATAGGACATATAACTAACTGCAACTTGAATCTTTGACCCAGAGCTCAAGATCACTGCTGTAATATATCCTGTAATATATATATATATTTAATAGGGATGCAACGATACACAAAATTCACGGTTTGGTTCGATACTTTGGTGTAACGGTTCAATATTCTTTCAATACAAAAAAATGTTCATGCCTTTTTAATTTGTCATTTATTAAAATTATAAATATATATTTTAACTCAAAAGTACAGTTTTTAAATTTAATGTTGCTGAAACAACAAAGTAATAAAAATAAATATATCTGATTGAGGAATCACTCATCTTTGGAAAAGAGAGTTTATTACAGAGAAATGTCTCTTTCCAAAATAAAAGCTATACTATACGCTTCTTCTGGGCTATATTCTCAGCAGCATATTAAACATATCAGGTCCCCATAATGAGAATCATGTGCTAACGGCTGTCTAAATGACTCGGGTAAAGTTTGTAGCATGCGTGCTTGTTGTTTTTGTCTGCTTCCACTTGTCTTTGCACTAGGATGATGTCGGAGTAAATGTGCAGTCATATTCGTTGTGTTCCCACTAGTGCTGTCAGCGTTAATCTGAAATGACGTTAACGGCACAACACGGCAAATCTCCGTTAACGAGCTACCGCAGATCGCCCCGTGCGTGGGGCTGGACGGCCAACGCGTTAACGAGCTAACTGCGCTGATGCACTAGTTCCCACCCATGTAATTGAGCATTGCGTGGCACATCCAACATACTGTTTTACTTTTGTCCATGACACGCTTACCTTCAGGGTCATACGTCACATGAAAACCAAAATAGTTCCAAACGCCAGATCTGAATGAGGGTGGGGGAGGTTCAATTTGCCATGTTGCAACGAGCTTAGCTTCTGTCTTGGTAGCTTGCGCTGCGCTCAGTGGATCTGCACTTGACAGTGCAGCCTAGGCGGAGTAGTCGAGCGCAGATCCACTGAGCTCTCAACACAGACAGCATCGTTGGAAGGAAAGTTGATAAAACAAATAAAACATTTTGTATTGTTCGATACATATGCGTACTGAACCGAAAGCACTGTATCAAACGGTTCAATATCGATACAAGTATTGTTGCACCCCTAATATATATATATATATATATATATATATATATATATATACACACACACAGTGGGGCAAAAAAGTATTTAGTCAGCCACCGATTGTGCAAGTTCCCCCACTTAAAATGATGACAGAGGTCAGTAATTTGCACCAGAGGTACACTTCAACTGTGAGAGACAGAATGTGAAAAAAAAATCCATGAATTCACATGGTAGGATTTGTAAAGAATTTATTCGTAAATCAGGGTGGAAAATAAGTATTTGGTCACCTCAAACAAGGAAAATCCCTGGCTCTCACAGACCTGTAACGTCTTCTGTAAGAAGCTTTTCTGTCCCCCACTCGTTACCTGTATGAATGGCACCTGTTTGACCTCATCATCTGTATAAAAGACACCTGTCCACAGCCTCAACCAGTCAGACTCCAAACTCCGCCATGGCCAAGACCAAAGAGCTTTCGAAGGACACCAGGAAAAGAATTGTAGACCTGCACCAGACTGAGAAGAGTGAATCTACAATAGGCAAGCAGCTTGGTGTGAAAAAATCAACTGTGGGAGCAATCATCAGAAAATGGAAGACGTACAAGACCACTGATAATCTCCCTCGATCTGGGGCTCCACGCAAGATCTCATCCCGTGGGGTCAAAATGATCATGAGAACTGTGAGCAAAGATCCCAGAACCACACCTCTGTTATTGCCAACAAAGGTTATGTTACAAAGTATTGAGTTGTATTTTTGTTATTGACCAAATACTTGTTTTCCACCCTGATTTACGAATAAATTCTTTACAAATCCTACCATGTGAATTCATGGATTTTTTTTTTTCACATTCTGTCTCTCACAGTTGAAGTGTACCTCTGGTGCAAATTACTGACCTCTGTCATCATTTTAAGTGGGGGAACTTGCACAATCGGTGGCTGACTAAATACTTTTTTGCCCCACTGTATATATATAAAATATTGGCCATATTATATTTACATTACCAAAGTGAGATGACTTTAGTCTCATGAACAACATTAGCTAATTGTTATTTACTAACTACTCTTGAAATGACTGTTCAGTACAGAAATGAAGCCCAACAATCATGTTTTACAGTCCTGTGGTCTCAGCCTCAGATACTCAACTAATCAAAGTGATGTCATGACAAAAATGAATGACCAACAAAACATTTTTCTCCTTCATTTCTGTCACACAAAGCTGTATGTAACGTTTCTCGTGGTTAGTATCATGGTTGCTAGGCAACCTGAGCAGCGCAACGAATGCTAGACCGTCCCATTTCACAAGCCTCTCACTTCCGCACTTCTCGTATTGGCTCGTACTGACGTGGCCCTGCAGCATCACACATTAGGATGTTTTATCTATAATCTATGACCTCAGCGCATTCAAAATAACACTAAAAGCCTATAAAGAGAGGTATAAATTAATTTAGAACTCACCGGAAAGAAAATGCTGCGAGCAAACCAACAAAAACTTGAGGATGGCAGAGAACTCGATATCCGCTGTCTGACCGCTGCAATCCAAGCCTGACGTCTTCGTTTAGTAATATCGGATACATGAGGTCCCTCCCGTTGCCTCCAGGAGGGGAAACGATGAAAAGTGAGCCCATTTTCCAGCTTCCTGCCTTCCCTATCGTGTGATCTAACGTTGCAACCGACAACACAGCACGTACGAACCATAGCTGACGCTTTCGTGTGCTTTCTTTGGCCTACTGTCATGGCGGGAGGGGCGTGGTTTCTTCTTCATCTTCTTCTGTTTTACTGGCAGTTAGCAATATATTTAATTGGAGCAAGAGGTTGTACTGCCCCTAGTGCAAGAGAATGTAATTGTTCTGTCCAATCTGTCCAACCAATACCAATCAGGTGAAACCAGATAATCTTCCACACCACGCCTGATCATTTCTGCCACGGCACAGTGGTCGGGAAACCCTGAACCAGACTAAAACTCAACTCAATAACAAAAGAACGTAACATTACTCCAACATAAGGAGTCAAAAAATGCCAAATAAGCTCAAAATGCTGCCTCACAGACCCAGCTCCCTGACACTATTATGTCATCATGCATTTGGTCATATTTGTGTGTGTTACACTTTTACACTAAACCTTTGACAGAGCAAAAACAGTTCTGTGGTTCACGTCACCACAAACATTTGTGTTTCTTGCTGTATGCTTTGCAGTCCTGCTGGTTCATTGCTGTTCTAACACACTGCAAGTAAAGTGAAACTGCGGCGTCTAGCAGAGTGAGAGATGATGTACATCTAAATGCATCACGTAAAGTGTCACGTGACACTTTACGTGATGCATTTAGTCCTCGTTATGCATTTTAAAAGGCTGATCTCTGACATTATGCAACTGCAGAGTGTGAGCACAGCTGCAGCTGCTCCGCCTGCTGTGACTGGTGAAGCGGTGACTGGATATCCAGTCATTGTTTGGACATCTCCTGCTGCTATGGCTCGGTCTGTGGTGGACTGGATATGTCCAGCTGCAGAAGCTTACAGTTTGAACCTGTGAGACTCGTCTACCAGGTGTGTTACCTGCATGCATGATGCAAAGCCAGTGAGCGAGTGTCACTTCCATAGCAAACAGATATTTTAGATCCATATTAAAACAAAGATAAAGCACAACCACAGCCAAAATCACTCGCAGCTGTGTGAAGTCATAATAAAAGACAGTCTTGGCAGCAGCCAAGATTATCCAAACCAGTGGTGGTCTGGTATAATGCATGATACTGCATCAGCTTTTCTCCACTGGCTATCAGCTGAAAAGCAGATGTGACTGTGAGATAATGCTAAACATGTCTGTGGTAGACGAAAAGGTTCTCGCTGTCTTCTTCGGGTGTTTTTGATTTCCTCGGTTCTTTTCGCAGCCAGTTTATTAAAGGAAAACCACTTTTAAGCTTGTAGCAACGACAGCTACATCCAGGAGGCTACAAAATGAACAACCTGGAACAAAAGAGAATTCTAAACTCGCCGCGCTTTCAAATAAAAATGGTTATATTGGCATTGACAGATCCACAAAGATCAGAGGCAGAATACAGAGTTTCCCCTGTTCACTTAAGCCCACAACTCCAGAGACAGAGACGTGCACTGAGTGATAGAAATCTGAGGAGCCAAGAGCAGGAATCACAATTATCTGGCATTTGTGCAGCCAGTTCACAAAGCTGAGGTGAACTTCCTCTCACAGTCACCTCGTATTCCTCGCACAGCAGAACAGGTCAGAGGCTCTGGCACTCTCTGCCATGCTGTGAGGCTCAAATATCACAGTCCCCATGAAGAAAAGAAACTAGCATATCATTTCCTCAACATCTGCTACGACAGCAGGATTTTGTCTCCTATAAGTTGGCAAGGCCTTGTGCAACTGACATGAAGTGGACTTAACCCAATAGGGTGATTATTGCTCCAGCCGCACAGAGCTAGGACTTGCCAGTTATTGCACAGAGAGGCAGGCTGCTGGTCATTATCACTCACATGCTTGAAATGCTCTCCTCCTTCAGGCCACCTTAGAAGAATCGTGATGAGGCCGCAGACGGAGATAAAGGCAGCGAGCCCTGAGCTGCTTCTGGAATCTTAAAATGATCGTTTGTTTCCTGCTTGCATGAATACATTTGCAGAGAGGAGTACACTTTGTTTGTTATATATATTCATCACACACAACGGTCCGTGGAAGCGGTCAGTCTGTGACCAATAGGTTAGATGTGTCCACTCAATGCACACTTCCTCCCACCATGCATATCTGCCTGTATCAGAACAAATACCTCTGCTCCAGTCCACCTCTTTCATTTCCCTCTCAGACTGTATTGCAGAGGTGGGGAACAATTGTTCTGCTACATAACCCACCTCCTCCTCCTCTAATTCAGCACATCTAAAAGGAGGTCTATAGAGAGAAATAAGCCCTTTTCAAAGGCATTGCTATGGCTAATGGCTCCAGCTAAGGTCCTTTGTAAGTAACACATACATATTACCATTTTTGCCATTAAGATGGAGGCACACAGTGCATATTAAGACGCCTCACAAAGTAATAATGTAATTATTATAAAACAGGAAAAGAGAAAAGATGTGATCACATTATCTTTCATTTCTGACATTTTGCTGCAGTCAATTCAGTTCAGTTTAATTTTTCTTATATGAATAAACTGACAGCATGTTACAGAAACAGAAGTAGTGACGGGACACTTAGTAGCAGCTTTGTATTGAACAGTCATTTGAATCAGTGTTTTTCCTGGATGTCAGCCAGTGAAAAACAGCATTTTCAATGTAAAATTAAATGAATAAAAGCCAAACAGGGATACTTTTTTGTTCCAAAGATTTATTTTTGCACATTAAAAAAAAAGAACTGGTCTCACTTACTCACACTCAGGACATGTTGTCCTTATATGGCTTCAGTAAGACTAACAGGCTCAATTATCAACTGAAGGGAAATTAAATACTGAGCTCAGGGTTCAGAACGTTTTCTGCTTTAGGTTAAATATAACAGCTCAGTGCTGCATTACACTGGTGATCCAGGCCCTGCCTCTCACCCTGCCTCTGGTAGCTGGGATAGGCTCCACCCCTGACAAGTATAAGTGGAAGAGACTGGATGGATGGATGATGATTTTGGTGCATCTCTGTTCTCTTTCTTTCATCGTCCACCTGTCGTCACTGGTCGGAGCTCCACCCAGCTGTTACACAGCATTCCTCTGCAACCATGTAATTATTAATGTTTCCATTTTTGTATCATGATTAGAGCAGAAGGATACGAAGTTAATAGAGTTTCCATCAGGTTTTTTTTATATGTTACCAAAGTAATTTTCTCCACTTTATGAATGAAGTGCTATAAGTTGACTTTACCTTTTGTCACTTTTCTTCTGTTCTCTGAAAAGCTTAAAAGTTTTTAGAAGTGTTTTAAAGCCAATACAGGTGTCACAGAGTCAGGATTAAGGCATTAAAATGTGCAGCACACGATCCGCATGTGGCCCTTTGTGCCACACGCTGCTATAATCAAGGACCGGGAGCAGGAGTGTTACAGTGGACCCTCCCACAGATTTATTTGCCAGGCTTATTGAAACTGCTGCTTTCACCAAGGGGATTACAATACAGCCTCATTTCCTCCGTCTTAATCCGGTCATTAGTCGGGTTTTGTGAGGATGCAGAACATTCCTCCACTTCGAGATGTCTTTAATGTGTGTAAATCCGACAGTTTGTTGACCAATAACAACAAAATAATCCATTCTTTTGTAAACAGCCTGTAGAAAAACATGGGAATATTTGGGAGCTACTGAACGCACCAGAGATCTTTGGATTGGGAAGCAGCTGAGCAAACTCACCTGCTGAGGAGACACGTCATCTTATGTCTTTGCTGTGACTCCAAACCTACATGTCATCCACAGCCTCCAGCACTAAGATGAATGTTCTTATTATTTACTCTTATTTTCATATTGATCCCGTTCATATCTTCATATCAGTGCTGTATTATCTAATCTTGAGCTGAACATGCAGTGAATTTTTTCTTCTGTAAGTTAGTGTCAGCGGTTCAAACTGAAAGCAGCTGCTGTTAAAACGTTAGATGGAAGTTTTCAGCTGTTTCCAGCGGCTCACTCGTCCTTGTTTTGTTACCTTACACTTTCAGTCTCTCTCTCTTACTTGCAGCACGTGGAGCAATAAGCAGCTTTAGGTGGTGCAGGCTGTAGCATGAGTATGCAGGACTTGTTGTTTATAATGTGAATACGACTCCTGCTGTTATTGATTCTGTCCGAGAGATGAGCCCTCTGGGTTTTTCTGATGTTTATGCAGGAGAATGGTGACGCTTGCTAAGTGGAAAAGCGACAAAAAATCAATAGGCAAGGTGAAGTGAGGGGAGTGCAGGCATCTCTTGGTTTAGGGCTTTCTTTCTTTCAAATTCCTGTTTTTCTCCTGTTTTGATGCACTTCAAGGGCTGAGTGAGAGGCCCAGCAGCGTCTTGCTCAATGAGTTGGAGCTTTTCGTCAGCTGAAGCCTTGCGTATGCGAGATCATTGGGTGAATGCTCTCCTCGTCTTTATAACACCCCAGTGTAATAAGCCAGATTACACGCTGGAAGCAAAGTCTTTTTACAGCGTATGGCTGGTGTTATTATTCACATCCAAATGTTATGCATTAATTTCCAGTTACAGTCCACCTTACGACTTTTACTGCACATTTGTTAATTTAGTAATCACCATTATTTGAATATTTCTGGAGGTGCTTGATATAAATACAATACAAGGACAATTCATGCACTGCTGAAAATGGGAGGATTCAACACGAAGGGTGAAATGCTTTTTATATGAGGTGTATCATCTGGTCCATGTGGTCTGTAGTCATATTGCAGGATCAGGATTAGTTCAACTATTGCATGAATTTCTGATAAATAATGTAATGATTTCACCTCTGGTACTTTGCAGTAATTTTATAAAGAACGTTTAAAATAAGCAGTTCCCAAAATGCCAGGTTATCTGTTATCACAGCCTGTAAAATGAACACAACAACAACAGCAAACACTAATCGTGTGTGATCAGCTGCAGACAAATCAAATATAATCTATAAAGTCTTATTGTCATGATAGTAAGTAAGTAAGTAACATTTTATTTATATAGCACATTTCTAGATAAAAGATCACAAAGTGCTTTACAAGGTAAAAAAGAAAAACAGTCAAAAGTTAACAAAATGCAATTTTAAAAAGATGTGTTTTTAGCTGTTGGTGGTGGTGGTGGTGTCAGGGTGTTCTTGGCACACCTTGGGTCCCTTAATACCATTGACCATTGTCTAAGCACCACACCCTACCCGAGTATTGTTGCTGACTATCTCCATCCCTTTATGATGGGATGTGTACCATCTTCTGTGAATGATCTACACCACTGTAGTTCCTCCACAGTCACCTTGGACGGAGACGTGGAGCCAAAAAACCTGCAGCAACTGTGCGATGATGTCATGTTGCCTCGCACCAAAATGTTTCAGCAGCTTCAATCTGAGCCTTGAAGAATTAAGGCAGTTCTGAAGGTAACAGCAAGGTGTTCCTAATAAAGTGTCCAACAGGTGTACGGTTTCATGAATTCATGGGTGTAGTCGTACATCGCTCTTCTGTCTCTGACCTCGTATTTAATAGGTTTCATATCCATGAGTAAAACATGACTAACTGATCATGTTCATGTAGGATACCTTACATATACTTCTGCTACTACTACATTAGCAGCAGTGTACATGATGCTGGATTAGATGGAGAGGTCAGGAACTGAAGAGGACACAGAATATAATCTGTAATCCAGACCATGAAACGAATGAGGAGGAGAATCCAGTGATGGAGATGATGGCTGTGCTGAGTCTGCAGTCACGTTCAAGTCAGCGAGGCTTTCAGCTCAAACTGTCATCAGGACGACTGCAGAGCATCCTGGATCGATGACATTAAATCCTGCTTTGAACTCTTTCCATCAGACCACAGTGGTAAACTGGACCAGCTTGGAGGGAAACAGACCCCAGTATAACAGTCTGGTACGGGAACTGCTCTGCCTCGGACCGGAAGGTGCTGCAGAGGGTTGTTAAAACTACCCTGGGTCTCCAGCGCTGGCGCATCAGCTGCCCCGGAGGCGGTAGCATTGGTTGATAAAGCTGATCGTTGGGATTCCATTGGTTTCGAGCCAAGTTTCCCCGATTTATCGGTTCTGGTCGCCTCGGCAGGGCGACCACCCTCCTCCTTTTAAAGCCGGGCTTGGGACCGTCCTTGGCGGAGTTAATCAAGCAGCCTAAATATAGCTTAAAGATATGGGCAACATGCGATGCCAGGACTAGTTGTCCCTGGAACATACAGGTGTATATTGGGACACCTGAAGATAACCAAGTGGAGTATGTCTCAGAGGTCTCAAGGGACATGAGATGATAATTTCTTCATCTCCTGTGGTTTTGGTGAGGAGCTGTGTCAGAAGGAAGTGCGACTAATTTCCTCCATAAAAACATATTCTGTCATTTTTTAATGGAAACACAACTTTGTGTGTTTATATGTTTGAAATGGTTTCAAAGCAAATGTTCATAGTAGTAGTTTGTGATACACAAGACACACAATGTGTTTCATTGGATTATTTCTTACAGTCAAAATAGAAATTATGCTTCTTTTTTAACTAATTCAGTGCTTAGAAGATCAGATTAGTGAGACATGCGGCCCATAAATAACAAACAGAAGTTTAAAGAACTGTAATATTCACAAGAGCTTAAGTCAATGATAATACTGATAATGTATTTGATGAGTCATTAGAAACAAAATTAGAAACAAAATGAACCCTCGTGTTGTTGAACAGTTTCGTTTAACAACACGAGGGTTCATTGAGACGGCCGTTTCATTTATGCCGTTTCATTTATGTCGAACAGATTAAAACTCATGTCCTGCTCTGTGAGAACAACGCTCCTGGGCTATAGGCTTATTGTTGCTTTAATCAAAGACCCGTATACAGTCACGTGGCGTCGTTCGTGCTCAACCTTGGAAACGACCTCGACCTTCTAAATGCAGCAGTCATAAAAGCTGAACATTTGAAATTCGTTCTTCATCATTGCAGCTCTATTGATAAATGTTCTATAGCACAGAAAACCACGCTGGCAGAAAAAGGCCAGTCACAGCCACATTTTCGCCACATTACTCTGACTATTTCCACGCCGCGGAGCTGAGTGTGTTTGAGAGACTGTGTTGCAAGCTCTCAGCAAAGCATGGAAACCTCTGTTATCACAGCGGATGTCTCAGCGAAACAAAGCGCACAGGCCAATTAGGGAAGCTGGAAACCGCAGCATCTATTTGTACCGTCATGAAAACGCGGTGAGCTGGGCGTGCTGGCAGATCCCGCCGATGGCACAGCAGACGGACAAAGGGCAGGAGTGCCGCTGCCTCCTCTGGTTGCTATGGTGAGAATGGAGGGGAAATGCGTGGAGACAGAGCCGCTGTAAGTAAAGTGAAAGGAGACTGAATTATCCTTCAGCAGGTGGCATCGACGCCGCGTCCCCACCTCCAGGTAATGAATAGCGCCGGCCTTCCTGTACTCACAGGGAGGCCAATAATCTCCCATCAGCCTCCTTCCTCTGCGCAGCAGGTAAAAGACCTCACGCTGCTGATTGACTTGTCGGGTCAGCAGTCATGTGTAACAGCTGACAGTTTGATCATTGGTTGAACAATATAAGTGCACAGATACTATTATCGACATCGTACAACATAATCATTTTGGAGGATCAAGAGAAAGACACAAAGTGGAAATAAGCCCCCTTTATTCAATATCGATTTACATTTTATATAAAAATTACTTACATTTAATACATTTCTTCCAAAATACAAGCAGCCAAACAACATACAAATCAAATACAAAATTATAAAATTTCTTATATTTATCATCTTCCTTTTCTGAAGTAACAGATGTGTTTTATAATAACTCTTAGTAACGGTTTTTGTAGCTGTGGTAAATCTCTTTCTTCTCTCCATCTTTAATCCATTTGTTGATATATGAGACCTAGAAAAATATGATATTCTGTCTTTTCAGCGTACAGTACGGGATCTGGGAATCTGATCTGAAAACATTCAGGGTGGGCTTCAATATCTCTCAGATACGTTTGTACGTCATATTACTGCTGAAACAGGCGACTGAAGATTGAAATCCGTGGAAATGAGAAAGACGGAGATAATGTCTGAGAAACGATTGTGTTGATATTATTGTGTCCACTGCCGGAGCAGAGCTGTCAGGTACAGGGATGCAAATAAAAGGAATCAAGCTCCACTTGTCGTTTGTGAAGCTCTCCGGTCCATATGTCAGATGAAATAACAACAACAGAAAAACCCACGCAACTCTTCTCTACTATACATACTTTTTTTCCCAGATAAAATGAGCCGGCCCTTCCCCTCATCGTCTCCACAAAGCCAAACCGTTTTCCTCTAGAACTACAAACAGGTATGGGTACAAACTCTAGCACTGCATTTTAACTGTGCACAAGTGTGGCTTCAGGTGTTAATAAAGTTTTTGCAAATCAGCAGCTTTACTTCAGTGTCATACAGTATACTGACAGCGCTGTATAATGGATCTCTGACAAACAGAAAGCAAACCATAAGTGGAAAATCAAAGTCTTCAGCACAGCGACGAGGACATTATGCTGATGCTAAACCAGTAAAACCTAAGAGCCTCATAGGAAATAGAAAAATCCTGTTTCCTCCGTCATATTACACTGTGGTAAAAAAAGAAGTACAAAGTGTAAAGTTAGGCTATGCGGCGGTTTCATGAATTGTCCCCTCGAGTTTCTTTGGGAGTAGCTCTCTCCTCTCATCGATGCTGATGACTGGCTTCCGGCAGTTTTGCCCGTCGATGTAGATCTTTGCATACACTGGATTGGAGTAGTTCATGGGCTAAACAGGCAGGGGAAGAGATGCCAAGTAGAAATGTTAATTTATGATATTTTACAACAGTAGGAGTCTCGAGGTTGCATTTTAATAGATGCTGTGGAATCATGAAAGTCTTCATGTCAGATTCACCTCATACAAACTATCACTTACATCAGCTTTAATGAAACCTGGGCTCATTTAAATTCATGTACAATTTTCTTTGTCTTGTTGGCTGAGTTCTGATCCAATTTGAATCCATTTCGATGGATCTGCGCTCTGTTAGCAGATTGTTTAACCGATGTTCCATCACAGGAGGTTTGCTGGAAACAGATGGTGGCTGCATCTCAGCGAAACCAAAAAAGTTTGCAAACTTTCCACAGGCCCACAGATATTAGCAAAATGAGCAACAGAACTGAACTTGGTGCCAATTGTCATTTTTTAATAAAAAGTTGATAATTGGAACTTTAAGGAAAGTTTGGTGGTTGTTGGACTGTTTTTCCCAAACCAATGTCACAAAATGATAAAGGGAGCAAGTATATACCAGATGTCAACATTAGCATGATTTTAATTTTACACAGTACTTAAAATAGCAGAATGTAACTCAAATGTAGCTACACAAAACACACAAAGCTTCCTCCCAGTGAATTTATGTAAAAATGGATATTTTTTCTTCTTCTTCAGAGTAAAAAATAAAGTGTGTAACACTCACCTGTCCAGGGATTACCTCCTTGGGTACAGAATTCATGCCCAAGGTGTGAGGGTCGCTGGATTTTACACACCAGCCCTGCAACAAAACAAGCACCATGCCATATAAATAAAGATGAACTCTCACAGTCCAAATACGGGTTTTAAAACTGCACTGAAAAAACAAACTAGCAAGTACCACGAGAGCTGGACGTATGGAGGCTGATTTAGATTCACACCAGCATGTCTTGGTGGCAGACTGGACTCACAATAGCAGATGTCAAAGTTGGCAGCTTAAGAAGCAACAGCATTAGGCTTGAACTTGCAGCAGGTGAGCTACATAACTGCATCTGTGAGGGTGTTAGGATTCATTTGATATGCTGGGAGTTCGTGTGGGGTGGAGAGAATAAATCACCAGACAGACAGACGTCCTCCAGGTTCATGGCATCTGTATATTTTTGCGCCCAAGCCAGAGAGATTGTAAAATCTCTGCAAAGCCTAATGTAATTCCACCGGATGCATCTCAATTCTAAATATCACATCCCAGCAGCTGCCGGGCCAGATGCAGAGAACACAGCACTGAATTATTCTCCAATCTGAAAGACACATTTGAACTGTTGTCCTTGCTCTACCCTTCAATTAAAGACAACATAGCTGCAGCATCAAGGCTGGCATCAATCGAGGTCTAAACAGATTTTCTCATCGCTTTTAAAACTCTGCAGTATTAACAAGGATGTGGTAGTAAGGGATGTACACATGTGGCAAATTAAAAGCAACATTATGCAAATATTTTACAATAAAATAGCCAAGAAACAGTCACGTCATCAGTCAAGTTTGTTACGCAAACTGTTTCTGTCTGTCTGTTCTCGCTCTTTGCAACTTCACTTCATCCTCCCATGAAAAGTGCAAAATGCTTTACGACACACTAATAACTCCTAGTTTTCAGCTGGCTATAAAAAAACTGGCTCGGTGTTGTCACTGCAGACATCAAGGTAGAGCTCAAAGGACCTTGAAGTTGTTGATGAAGAGTCGCTGAGTAGGAGGCTGGACAGTAAGACGAGTTTCATATTAGAAGACTCCTGGTCGACCTTCTTACAGCTGGGCCACATGTATTTCATAGACAATCTATGTAACTGTATATAAAAACAATATAGTGATGACCATTAAGATTTCTCCTCTACATATCCTGATAAAAAGGAGCCAGCATCTGCTGTACTGTCAATTCAACTTATAGGAGATCAAATGGTACAAATTTGTTAAGGTTGTATAAACTTTATTTAGTTGGAAAACACGTGCAGTAAGTTTTATATGTGCAAAAATAGAGAGAAATTATTAAGCTTTCAGTCAAAGGAGCTTGCAAAGAAAAGCGTCTGGCCTTCTTTAAGTCCAGACGCTTTTCTTTGCAAGCTCCGTTGACTACAATGACCTGGATGACTGAGAACCTTCACAGACATATTAAGCTTTCAGTATTTAATGCAGCAGAGACCTGCAGACGCTGCCCAACAAAAGTTACATTGAATCAAATATGAGATGAAAACTGAAACTGATGAGTTTGTAGCTAAATGTAATTACACTGACATTTGTATCTGAGAACATACGAACAGATTCAGCTGCATGTTTAAGCCCCACTGAAAGGTCCTCATTAACTTTTACTCCACATGTTTGATGTCTGGTTTCAGCTCGATAAAGTCAAACACTGAATTCCATCCTATCAAAACAGGAATGAGGTGTTGTTCAGTGAGCACACGTGACACACACACACACCCACCTTATGAGGGTCAAGTGTGAAGTTTGGGCGCAGCAGGCTGCCTGCATCAGCGTGGTTGTCGTGGTCCACTTCATACATGTTGTATGACGGGTTCCCAATTTCCACGTTTATCCCTCCGTTGGTCATGGGCTGCCTCTGCACACGCTTGCCCCTGAGCCGTGCAGAGCCCATCATCATTAACACGACACACAACATGCTGTTAGTGTGCTGCTGCACGATGCTACTTGGAGCATATCACTTTGTTAGACAGCCATGAACGATGGATTATTATCACAGGCTCAGAGTTCAGATCTCCTACTGAAAGCAAACTTTTCACTCATAAAGCAAAAGCATCCATTCATCTTCAAAGCTCTGCGATGCTGGAGCTCTCATCTGTTACTGCTTAGAAGCTTCTTTTTCTTACATATTTCTTTATCGACGTACCTTTGCCTCCGGCGGCAGATATAAACACCTGCTACGACCATCACAATCAGGATGACCAGCAGGACCAGAGGCACAATGATAGCGATGCTCCCTGGGGAACAGAGAGAGGAAAGGCGGTGTGACGTGATGAGCGACCATCAAAGGGCTGAGATGAGTTCACGCAGTGACCGCGGCGTGAACAGAGCCACTTTAAATAACAGCGTTTTTACTTCACGGGGCTTTGCTGTTTACATACGTCCAGCACAGGCAGGCTGCACATTCACATTTAGAAATGTAAGACATTTTACACTGACATGCACGACTTCAGAATATATATATTTTTTAAATCTTAAATTGAAGTTGAAGACAGAGGAGTCATATTACTGAATCCTGACGGGCTGGCGACTACAGCCCCTCTAATTCAAACAAGGAAACCCCGCTGAGCAGAGCCCTTTGTGCTCAAATGATGCAAACCGCAGAGGTTGGTAGGAGTTCGGTAGTTCGATGCCAATCTGTTGATGTTCAGATGTACGAGTTATCGTTCCACTGAAATGCAATAAGGTCAGTGAACCAGTGACACATGCAGGTATTCAAACAGGACATTTTAAGGCTTCTTGACATTCCCAGTCCTCACCTCCGCTCATATTGTCTGATCTGCTGCTTTTAGGGGCGGGTCTCTCACACTGTGTTCCTGCCCAATTGGCTGAACATCTGAAGGAGGTCAAAAGAGAATATAAATAAACTATCATTAGCATACTTTGGCTGCAGAGAGGCTGCTGAGAAAACAACTTTGCAAAATGATCTACGACATGATGTGACTGTGGCTTACACATACGGCATACGGCTTTGATTCAACACAAACAAAACACCACCTGGAGAGAGAGCACTAAGCACATACATGTGTCCGTAAAGAGCTTAATGTGAACTGACATGTTGAATATTCAGTGTATTAACAAAAAACAGGAAAGATCAAAGGATGACAACAAGTCGTCATCTCATTTGTGTTCCAATGGGATCCGATGGGCGTGATGCATGACCCGTGTTAGAGGAGGTGACGTCCGATTTAGCTGACGCTAAAGCATGTAAAGCATGAGTGATCTGGTGGGGGCGGCAGGGTGATGATAGGATGAAACTATCCTAAATAACATGCACTTGCAGAATCAGAACATCAGGCTTTGACAACAACTTTATTAGGACATTGGGCGTAACCTGGGTCTTCATTTTCCCGCCTTTGAGAAGCAAAAACCAGGATGGAACTGAGTCCCTTCAACAAAGAAACCCGACTAAGCTGTAAAAGTTAAAGGCCTTAAATATGAACACCGATTAAAGATGACATGTTCTGCCGAGTAAATTATGTGCAATGACCGGTCAGGACGTATTTAGCCATCATGCACAGGCTGCAAATGCACTGATGCCCACATCACACACACAGTGTTATGCTGTAATCTTCCCGTGGTTCATGTGTGCAAGGTGACGCCTGCATGAGATGGGTGGCAGTAAGAGGCAACAAACGTTATGCAGCAGCCGGTGATGTAATAAGTGCCCCTATATACAACGTAGTGGTGCTAATATACATTAGCAACATCTTTATCTAGCATGAAAGACTGCTGGTGCTGCTACTATCTCTGTCACTTATCATGGAAATAAGAACCATATTTGGCTTTAAGCAGCAGAAGCATAAATAGCATCCTGTACTGTTACTGCTTAGCTTGGCCCACCAGAAACAGAGCTACAGCTAGCTGTGTCCTAAAGTAACTAAATGAGCATAGCAATATGTTTAAAATAAAAACTATTTCCTGTTTTAAAGTTGTTTAAATACCAAAGGTTAAAATGAAATACTGTCACATGTAACTACTCAGCAGAATTTCTACAAAATTCTGTTTTGGAACCTTAGAACAGAAACAAGCACACGTCTCTAAACGTATCTAAATCAGTGCTGTAATCAGTGTTCGACCTAGAAAGGCTGTCAAGTATTTTCTTTCTTACTGCAGCGAACGAATTCAACACGTGTTGGTGCTAATAATAGTCACAAATATAGTCATGTTGTTTCCATACAGAAATAAATATAAGTCAACATATTCTAATAAAACAATATTATAGTATTCTGTGTGATTCCACCATCTATGCTGAGTCATTACTATATCCAGGACTTATTACATGACAAGCTGCTACAAGGAGGCACCATCACAGAGAGGCCTATGTGCTGGACTGAGGCTGAAATGAAGCCAAATGGAGTGGGGGTGGGTTGTGTACAAAAGGAGGTGAGTGGGCGCTGAATACAGCTGGAGAGGTGAGAGGGACCTACTTGCAGCGTGGTTTGTTAAGAGCTGTTAATGTGCACATCCCCTCATTCTGACAGAAGTAATCGCAGGGGTTGGCCAGCTCATCACAACGTTGGTTCTTGAACCCTGACGTGCAGCTGCAAAACATGTGTTTGGAGTGACAAAAGGGCCCAAGAACTGTTCAACTGTCGGCTGCCCCATGAGTGGCGACAGAACGCTAAACCCTGTTAGCAGCTTAAGTCATAAGATGCAACAAGACAGTGTGACGTCTGCAAATTAGCAAAACAGATCAACAAACGTCCCTGCTCAGCACGTGAGGGGGACACGTGTGGGGCCTGCTGCAGATTACGAAAACTGTTAAACAAGAACTTTGGGCCCCAACATGATGGTTGTTTGCATCCACATAAATGCATCTAATAAGCAAAAAACAGAAAATACATTTAGTTTGATTAAACAATATAAATGACAGCTTACAGGGGAAATAATGATTTGATTCTCTGTTGAATTTGTGAACATGAACAATCTCTCAGACTGAAAATTAACCTGAAACACAAAAAAGCAAATTATATAAAAGCGCTAAATGAATTTGCATGTCATTAAGTGAAACACGTATCTGATCCACTGGCTCTCACAGACTGGCTGTGTGATCGTGTGCCATAATCAATCAATCCACCCATCCATCCACCCATCCATCCATCCATCCATCCATCCATCCAATCAAGTGTTCTGCTCCAACCTCTGTACCACCAGGTGAGACCAAAGAGTGTCAAAGGTCGACAGACTGGAGACCTGCACAAGGCTGGAACAGGATACCATCAGCGAGAAGCTTGGTGAGAAGGTGACAACGGCTGCTGCGATAATTTGGAAAGAGAAGAAAAATAAATATGTCCTCAGTCTGGAGCTCCATCATGGGATGCATCATGGGATGAGGATGATCACCAAGGTGCTGGATCAGCCCAAAGCTCCACGGCACAGGTACAGGCCCGTCTTAAATTTGTGAACTTCTAAATGATTCAGAGAAGGCTCAGAAAGTGCTGTGGTCAGATGAAACCAGAACTGGCAACAGCTCAGCCACTGTGTTTGCAGAGGTGGAAACATTATGCTTTGGGGATGTTTTTCTGATGGGGTACAGGATGACTTTGCCTCACTGAGTGGGCCAATGGAGAGGCCCACGCACTGTAACATCTCGGACTCCTTCCCTCGGCCAGGACACTGACAACTGGTCATGGACGAGTTTCCAGCATGAAAAGGACCAAGTCAAATATTTATTTCCATCACTGACATGCAAATTCTTTTATACCTTTTATGTAATGTTTGTGTTTTTCTGGATTTTTTTGTTTGATAAAAACTTACAAATTTAGGGATCAAATAATTGTTTCCCCGCGGCACAGCTGACTGATGGATATTTCTAACTGTAGATGCTAAAATAACTTTGCTTTTGTGCAGAAAAGGAAAAGAGCAACAACATAAAGTCATACAGTATATAGCTGCTTAACAGGAATGTTTGAACTTTGTTAGACAGCAGTGAAATGTTGAGGTATTCTCTTCGCATACTTGAGGTTTTTAAAGCAAGAATTATTGCAGCCGTAGCAGCTCTGCCCGCTGAGCTTTCTTCTTTAGGTAGGCTTGATGAAATATACATTTACTCAGAGTATTAAGGTCAAACATTATGATTTCTTGACGCCGACATATCCATCATCTCACATAATCTCTCATCTTGCAGCAAATGATAAAGCGCATTATCAGGATCTGTTAACCTCAACGAATAAGATGAAATCATTTGCATAGAAATTGATTCTATTCCCTGGAATCTGTGAGCGGCGCCTGCAAATTTCAATTTAACTACAGTGGACAATGAGCATTTAAAAAAATTGAGAGTTGGCCTTTGAAATGATTTTCCAATTTCCTCCTTGGACAGATTTTTAACACAGCACTGCGAGTGATTATAGCAGGAGGTGGTATTCATTTACAGGGAGCCCTCTGAGTAGCCTTTCACAGCGATTTCTTCACGTGTGCCAGTCGAGCTTTTGTCTCGTGCAATTTTTCGGGCTTCGTGGCAGCTGAACTACTGAGGAAACTTCTAAACCCTCTGACTGAAGAGAGCCACAGAGGCCTGACATCAGCTCTCAGCTGCAAGGAGGAAAAGTGTGATATGTTGAGAATAGCTGGCTTTGAAGGAGTCTGAAACCATCTTTATCTTCCTAAAACCTTAAGCCACAGCGAGGTGTCACACGGCACAGGATGCTGTACGGCACTCGGCCCCCTGCTGTTTCATGGCCTCCACATAGTGACATCAAACCTTCAACTTAAGGATTTCTTTCCAAAGGAAGACATCTATCTCGCGCGGCGACTTTCAGTTTTTAAAGCCGGGCACAGAGCCGACGCCTGAATGGAAACAGTGATGTGAGTGTGAATAACAGAGGAGAACATTGAGTTTTTCCTTACTTTCACCATTAGGCAGGGACTTACTGACAGAAAGGCAGGTTGGTGTCAGGGTCCAGGTGGCAGGTACCTCCATTGTAGCAATATCCGTCACACAGCTGACAGCTCGGTGCTATTCTGCCATTTGTGCAGCTAGAGGGTGAAGAAATAATGGATTCTAGTTACAACCAGAAAACTATACTTACAGGAAGCAGAGAGTTCAGCCAGCTTCAAATTCACTGACATGACCAAACTTAAAACGCTACAGGGTACGTGGCCTTAAATTATTGATTTAATTAAATCAATTCTTCCCGCCGGCAGCCTGTAGGTGAAGCAACTCAGCCCTGAATGAACAATATACTGTTTAACTTGTGTTTTTCCATGAATAAAAATCAGCTATGAAGCCTCACAGCCAAAGGGATGATGGACAAGAGTGGCGAGTAAATACGGAGCGCTCACTTGCAAACCACTTCTCCCGTCTCCTCGTTAATGAGGCAAGGAGCTCCGTGGCATCGGAGACACTTGTCCACCTCGCACTTGTTCCCTTCAAACCTGGCGGGACACACACACTCCACGTAGCCGCTGCTGGATAAAGTGCAGGCCTTGGAGTTCACGCAGTAGTGATGACAAATGTCTGTTTTAGGTTTGCAGAGATAAACAGAGAGAGAGAATAATGTGGAAACACAGTCTAAGCTGATTTGATTAGAATAGTACATGGTTTTAATGGGACTTAATTATCCACATCAAATGATATCTTAGCCACAGATGAAAACATATCACCCTTTGGGCAACAGTGGGAAAAACTAATGATGTGCAGATGAAATTGTTTCCCCGCAACACATTATGTCAAAGCGCAGCAAAAGAAAATACATTATCACCCCGGCGCAGAAACACCCAAAGGTTGTTTGATGGTAGAATTTTGATTTTTGTTTATCTGCAAATTGAAGCAAATGTGGTGTTTTTGCAAAGAAGAGACTTTGAGGGGATTGCTTTTGTCTCTCGCTCAGAGTGGGAACTCTCAAACGCTTTGTTCTGTGGATTTTTTGTGACATAACTGAATTCAAATCAATGATTTTCTTTTGATTAGGTGCTACTGGCAGTCACAGGCAGCCAGGGGAACATCAATGACTGTTTGTGTTTGTTTGCTGCCAACAGGACTCACGATAAAGACAGCGGTCCCCGGTATACTCGGCCATGCAGCGGCACACCGGCTGGTTCCCGTGAGTGACGTCGCACGTTCCCCCATTTAAACAGTAATTGTCACAAATCCTTTTCTCACAAAAAGGCCCTGAGAATCCGACAGGACAGCGACACGTGGGCTTTCCTGGAAAGAAATATGAGCATAAAAGATTATTAGAGCACGGAAAGATGGAAATCGGCAACGAACTGATGAATTCATCCGTCTCAGAACTGCTTTAGTTTGTTCCACAGAGCCAAACTGCTGTGCACAAACATAACGCATCCACACGCTCCAAACTGCCTCGTGGCTGTAAACACAACTGAAAACAGACCTACACAGATGCACTTCATATTTACATGGATATATAGGGCTGTGCAAAAGTCTTGAGCCTCGCCTAATTTCTTTATAGAGAAAGAATTTATTCTTTTAATATTCTTTATATAGAGAAACTAACTTTTTTCAAGTCATCTTGAGCAATAATTTCACTCATTTTCAGTCACATCACTGCAGCTGATGATTTTCAAAGGTTTATTTTCTTCGGTTTATTTGCTGAGCTGAAGATAAAGAAGATAAATAACTGAACCCTGTGAGACCCAACACATCACAAAATAGCCAGAAAATTCAAATTTTTTGGAACTGAGATGTTTATGAACCTTTATAACTTTTTTTTTTGCTGTATCATCTTGTTTTTGATATCTTTTTATTATATATTTATTATATATTTTTGTTTTGCATTTAATACATCGGGTGTTTTTTGTTAACAACAATGTTAATTTTGGACCAAAAAAAAGAGTTTTGCCCATAACACTTTGACATGCACGGGCACTTTGTTACCAGCAGCATCAGAAAAACATTTAATTTGTTCACAATGAAAGAGTGGCTGTCAGCTATTCTTAATGAAGGGAAACAGGCAGAAAAATCTGAAGTATGGCAACAGAAGTAAGAACTGGACTGAATATTAACGGCAGCAGGTCTGATGATGATGAATTCAAAAATTTGAATGGAGTGAAAGAAGCCTGGAGAACGATTCCTGCAGGCTACACATAGACATTACGAGAAAGCAGGCTGCTGGGTGGAGACAACCTGTATGCTGTTAAGGCCTTGGGCCATTTTCTGGGTCACTTCTGTTGGTCTTACATCCTGTTTTCTATCTACTGTCCTAATGCAATAAAGTCTAAAAAGCCCCAAAACAGATATAACAGAAAACATAAGAAAACAAATATCGACTTTCAAGCTTGTTAAAAACTCTATTTCTGCCTCATATGCTGCATTTCCATGCATGTAGGGATGGCTCCCAGTAGTTCAATTCCTTGGAATTGTGAGCTTGTTTGTCTATTGATTCTCCTTATCGATTCCAGTTGGTGAGTCGGAGCAGGAAACAGTGGTGGAGCCTACAGTGTGGATATAAACATGACTTTTATTTTTATTGCACAGAGAGGCGAGAACATGATGGTGAAGTGCAAACTGCATCCAGGACAGAAACAACCACATCATGCTGCTAACACAACTAGCACCTGCACAGGCAGCATGCTAATGCTAAGCTAGGAGTGACTGCTGACCCCAGACCAGCAGCCACAGTTAAAGATTGTATAAATGCCTCTGTGTGAAACTTTGTTACAATCCTCACACATGGGTAAAAAAAAAAGCACAGACTGAAACGATCTTCACACAGACCGTACAGAAACACATGTGCTGCACGTTCTGATTATTTTTTACAATTAGAGACGCGTGAGTGTTGAAAATTGCCTCCTTGTGCGGGTGATCTCAAACAGTAACCTTTCAATCATGCTCGCCGTTTTAATAAAGGACAAGCGAGACCAGGAAACAAGTTCAAGGTGTGTTCAGAAAAGGTAACAATTGAACACTACTTACACAGCACACAACCAAGTTGCCATGGATACAGGTCTCGCCATGTAGGTCACACTACACCACTTGGTAATTTCACACTCTACAGTTCTGTGCCTGGAATAATCTGACTGAAACGTCCATAACTCAATAACTGATGGGGTTAAATCTTTCTGATTAGGCCAAACGTCACAGCTATGAACTCAGCTGTTCTCTTCATCTCTGTAAAACTAAAACGAACATTAGTTCAAGTTTTCACAAATACTGATGCCAACTGGTTTTGGATGCGTCAGCAAGCTGCAAGTTTTACAGACTTCTTACTTATGTTTCTTGAATATTGAATATTATCTTATTATGGGATGCACAAATCAAACTGTTTCAGTGCTGTTATTTAGTAATATCACTAAAATGTTACAGGAACACAGAAAGTGAATAATACTCTTCTTGCCTATTCTTCTTATTATAAATGGCCAATGCAATTGTTACCATAGGAACATGGTAGTGTAAACACTGAAATGAGCTCAAACTTCCTGGTCCACCTTTTGCGATCGTGTCACTGCTATGCAGATGACACCCAGCTCTATCTGTCCATGAAGCCAGATAACACACACTAATTAGTTAAACTGCAGGAATGTCTTAAAGACATAAAGACCTAGATGGCCGCTAACTTTCTGCTTCTTAACTCAGATAAAACTGAGGTTATTGTACTCGGCCCTGAAAAGCTTAGAAATATGGTATCTAACCAGATTCTTACTCTGGATGGCATTACCTTGGCCTCCAGTAACGCTGTGAGGAACCTTGGAGTCATTTTTGACCAGGATATGTCCTTCAATGCACATATTAAACAAATATGTAAGACTGCGTTCTTCCATTTGTGCAACATCTCTAAAGTTAGAAATATCCTGTCTCAGAGTGACGCTGAAAAACTAGTTCATGCATTTATTACTTCCAGGCTGGACTACTGCAATTCATTATTATCAGGATGTCCAAAAAACCCACTGAAAAGCCTTCAGCTAATCCAAAATGCTGCAGCAAGAGTCCTGACAGGGACTAGAAAGAGAGAGCCTATTTCTCCTGTTTTGGCTTCCCTTCATTGGCTTCCTGTTAAATCCAGAATTGAATTCAAAATCCGGCTCCTCACATACAAGGTCTTAAATAATCAGGCCCCATCTTATCTTAATGACCTTGTAGTACCATATCACCCTATTAGAGCACTTCGCTCTCACACTGCAGGCCTACTTGTTGTTCCTAGAGTATTTAAAAGTAGAATGGGAGGCAGAGCCTTCAGTTTTCAGGCCCCTCTTCTGTGGAACCAGCTTCCAGTTTGGATTCAGGAGACAGACACTATCTCTACTTTTAAGATTAGGCTTGAAATTTTCCTTTTTGCTAAAGCATATAGTTAGGGCTGGACCAGGTGACCCTGAATCCTCCCTTAGTTATGCTGCAATGGACGTAGGCTGCTGGAGGATTCCCATGATGCATTGAGTTTTTCCTTTCCAGTCACCTTTCTCACTCTCTATGTATTAATAGACCTCTCTGCATTGAATCATATCTGTTATTAACCTCTGTCTCTCTTCCACAGCATGTCTTTATCCTGTCTTCCTTCTCTCACCCCAACCAATCACAGCAGATGGCCGCCCCTCCCTGAGCCTGGTTCTGCCGGAAGTTTCTTCCTGTTAAAAGGGAGTTTTTCCTTCTTGTTCATATGGATTCGTTTGATGGTTGGTGTTTTCTCTGTTTTTTTGTAGCACTTTGAGGTGACAGCCGTTGTGATTCGGTGCTACATAAATACAACTGAATTGAATAGATGTCAACATTTATCTGCTGCACCAAGCATTTTAGACATTGACCATCTCAAGCCTGACTACATACTGTGAATTCTGGGTAATTTAAGACCGTTTACAAAGTGAAATAAGTCCCTATTTATGGGATATTAATTATTACTGTTACAAAAAATACAAACAAGGAGAATCATTGAAAAGAATACACTAAGTGTAAACACTGCAGCAGTGCTTTGATGCTGTGGTTTCTAGTTTCGGCGTTGTCTGCTTGTCCTAATCATTCACTCAGCTACAGGATGATTTCATTGGAAAAACAAAAACAGCTGATGATATCACTGACGTCCATATTGAGAGGGGGATTTTCTTCTTACTGTTGTTTCATAACAATACCAGCAAATCATAATTTATGACATTTTGTTGTGTCCCATTAGTCATATTAGGTGTCACTGATTGTTCTCATTGTTCTCACCAGCCTGATCGTGTCTTTACTCCAAATATCAAGTTTTGGTTTGCCAGAGATGCAGACTGATGCTAATTTGTGCAGAGCAACGCAAACAGAGGCAAGTGTATCTGCACGAGTTCACCTCAGTGGGCTGCAGACACCTGCGAATTCTCCTGATAGGGTGACGATCAGAAATGAGGAACATCTTTACTGTCACGTTCTCTAAGGAGCTGCACCCACAAGAACTTCTCAGCTCAGTGCTTTCAAACAGTGGACAAACTCTGGAGGAATTCCTGGTACATTAGTAAAAACAACAGGGACACTTTATTCACGAGCTGATAACAAACATACAGAAAAAATTTATGTGTAACAGATCCAATAGAAAAAAATCAGGAAACAACAAAGAGCACAAAATAAATGCCAAACGCTACAAAAAGGTTGAAGCACAGATACCAGAAACAGAGGAAGTCACAAAGGACACAAAGAGCAAACCAGACGATCAGGCAGAGTTAATTATTTCAACATTATGTGCAGTCTTAGTACTGCTGTTTATTTCTCAGTTTATGGCTGCAGATTACAGCTGTGAAGCCCTAAACTGGCTCTACTTAAAGATTAGAAGTTACTGTCACACAGCCTAATAAAGAAGACGTGAAAACACTTTGTGTTGTCAGCAGATCAAAGTGTAATTAACTGTATTGATTGAACAGGTATTCTTGTGTTTTTGTTCCAGCATCCAAACGAGTACAAACACAGACTCAGCAGCTTCCTTCTACACTTCAAATTAAGAGCAAAAACATTCATACAGTTATTTCTTCACCCAAAGAAAACATCACAACATTAGTAACTTTACATTTCATTTGTGACGAGAGTAACGAGCTCATCTATAACCTGCCCCCCCAGCACAGGTCTGTGTTGCACTTCCAATATGCTGCAAAGTTGTGACAATGTTGGTTGAGCCACGTCAAAATTAGAGCCGCGTTTGTGGCACAGAAACTGACTTTATGCTCAACCTTTGCACCCCTCAAACACATCATCAAGTTGGCCGATGACACGACTGTGGTGGGTCTCGTCTGCAAGAACGATGAGTGAGCATGCAGAGGGGAGGTGCAGCAGCTAATGGACAGAGTCAACAACCCGTCTCTGAATGTGTACAAAAAGGATTCAGAAGAAGATTGTTGGATTCAGAAGAGCACAGAGAGATCACTGTACACTAACCCTAACACTTAACATCGATGGATCCTCTGTGGAGGTCGTTAAAAGCACCAAATTCCTTGGTGTTCACCTGGTGGAGAACCTCTCCTGGTCCCTCAACACCAGCTCCATAACTAAGAAGGCCCAGCAGTATCTCTACTTCCTGTGGAAGCTGAGGAAAGCCCATCTCCCTCCATCCATTGTCACCACCTTCTACAGAGGGACTATCGAGAGCATCCTGAGCAGCTGCATCACTGTCTGGTTGCTAACTGCACTGTATCAGATCGCAGTACCCTACAGCAGCTGAGAAGATCACTGGAGCCTCTCTTCCCTCCATCACAGACACCTATCACATCTGCTCCATCTGCAAAGCCACCAGCATCGTGGAGGACACACACCCCTCACCCAGCTGCCTTCTGGAAAGAAGTACTGCAGCATCCCGGCCCTCACTGCCCGACTGAGGAACAGCTTCTTCCCCCAAACCGTACGTCACACACACACACACACACACACACACACACACACACACACACACACACACACACACACTTGTATCTGTATTGTTCTGTTCTGCTCTGTGTTTCACTGCTTTTCATTCGTGTTTTGCAGTTTTTGCACACTTGCACTTCATGCAGTCCTGTGTTGACTGTCTGTTATATGTAGCACCAGGGTGCTTCACTGTGTGCTGTACAACTGCACATGGTGGAAATGACAATAATGAGGATTAATTGGTGGTTAGAAACAGAAGGGGAACACAGCACAGCTGAAAGCACTCAAGACTATAAGACAGGGAGGGGATATAACCTGAAACAAGAAACAGGAGAAACCCAACTATCCAAGTAAAACAGGAAACAAACTCTGCCTTAAAAACACACACTAGAGTGAAGAGTGGAGGGCACAGGGACAGAAGGGAGGTTAAAGGTTATCAATCCTACTCAAAGACTTTATCTGCAGCAGCACCAACATGACACAAAATCTAGCTGCTTACTGACAATAACATGTTTTCCTGTAAACAAACAGGTTACAGATTGTTGTCCAGAACTAGGAGAGTGCAGCTACATGAACAGATGGAAAAAGGAGGCCCCAGAACTCAAAAAAGATTGTTTACAATTCTATGCAGAAAATTTCTATCAACAGCCTGAGAAAAATATGCAAATTGCTTCAGTCAGAGAACCTGAGCCGTGCTTTCTGAACTGCAGATTCGAGTCATCTTCACGTCGTTATCCAAACTACATCCTTTAACTGCATCCACGTCCCTACTTTCCTGCTAATGGGCGGGAGCACGAATCGTTGAGTTGACATCACTTTAAAGAAAACACTTTACGTTTTGGATGTTTGGCTTCAGGGAGAAGTTTTGTATAATGAGAGCAGTCGAGAATCAAAAAGGAAAGACCTGCCTGAAACCAACCAGCCTGACGGCGAAGAAATAAAGAAATAATAATAAAATAGCGGACAGTAACTGTGCTGGATCATACACAACCAGCTGGGCAGACAAAAAGTCTTGTACAAGTTACACAAATGTGTTTAGACAACTATGATCCACAACTGTTAGGATATATTTACTTTTTTTATTTGACACAGTATGAAGTTCTTTACTTTCATGTCACAGAGACAGGTTTGTTTCAAACGTGCTGCTGCCAAAAGTTCCATTAAGATCCTGGTAAACCAGTCGAATCTGAAGGCAGAAATTCAATGACACCTTCTTGTGTTTTTAAGGATGAGACTGGGAACAAATCCAGCCTCCAAACTGACTGAGTTTACTTTTTTATCACCAAAGCTCCTGTCTGACAACAATCCATCCCTCTTTTTCCACTCAGTCATTTAGAGCGATGCTTGCATGAGACGTGTGGTCAATGCAGTAAAACAGCACACAGTTAAATACAGCACACATTTTCCTCTGCCCACTAAAAAAGGAAAATCTCTTCACTATGTAAGCAGCATAAACGGGTCCGATCATCAATATTAACCATGAAAGACCCAAAACAATGTCATATTCACTACTTCATCTCTGTTACAGAGTTTTAATTTTACCAGCTGCTGAAGTTGTAAGAAAACGACAAAAATACTGTATTTGTAAACAAACATTTATTTCCTGTTAGGTTATTAAATCCATGTAATTAATAAATATTTAATGAATTTAAACCACTTGAATAAAGATCTGTAATGAGAAATCACGCCACACCTTTGTCACACCTTTCTTTCTACATTAGGCCAATAAATATGTTTCATTTTTTATCTGTATCTTTTTTTAAAAGCAACTTAACTACTATGATGTGGGCGTGATATACAAAGGCTTTTAAATCCAGGAAAGCTTATTTAATAGGTCTGTACGTATGGGCTCAAACTGTGGTCATAAATATTTTGTACTTGTAAATCAGGATTTGTATGTGTAAACAGAATTTGTGTGTGGACCAAAAAACCCCTGCAAGTTACAAGTACGAATTTTGACCCTATTTTTCTTCCTTTCATCTGATTGGTCAATGTCATGTCAATCACAAATGTAACAATCCAATCAGAGAACAGATGGGTTTGGCCGTCGGAGGGGTGCTTTTTTTTAACTGCAGGTCTTTGAAGGGAGTAAATGCCCTTTTACACGCCAACCCAGCGTTTTCCTTCATCACCACGAAGGAAAACAGTCTGTGGTCGTCTAAGTTTAGTGATTTTTGTGTCACAGGTCTACATGTTTAATACAGGGACTTCCACAGCCTTTTCAACAGCGCTGCGTTTTTTGTGTTTGTGTTAAAATAATCCTAAAGTAATAATGTATTTGTAACCACTGATATAGCACAACTTTATCCTTTCAACAGCTGCTGAAAGTTAGGTCCCCTAACTGCTATCGGATATTTATATAGAGATCCTCCAGCTTCAAACTGTATCACCCTTCAAGGACCTGCAGTTCAAAAAAGTGTCCCTCCGACAGCCAAACCCATCTGTTCTCTGATTGGACAGTTACATTTGTGATTGACATGACATTGACCAATCAGATGAAAGGAAGAAAAATAGGGTCAGAATTCGTACTTGTAACTTGCAGCGTTTTTTTTGGCTAAGTCCACACACAAATCTTTTTTAAGCATGCACACACACAAATTCTGTTTACACATACAAAACTGATTTACAAGTACAAAATATTTATGACCACATTTTGAGCCCATACTGTACGTTCTGGTTCAGTTTCACTGCTGACATCTCAGGAGAGCTCCTCAAAGGAGAGCTTCACATGAAGGCTGGAGGCTCCTTTCAGAGCTGCATCAATGAGAAAACTGCTCAACTGGCTTTAGTAATGCAGCCGAATCTGACCTGAAGAGAGGAAGCTGCATCACTTTAAATGAAGACAAATGTGTCTGCGTGCCATCAAGCAGGGGTTTAAATCAAAACTGGTAAACAAAGAACATAAAGAATCCTGCAGCATAAACGTTCATATGAATTATTCTTCGTGCAGCGACTCAGAAACACGTCAAACATGTGACTCGTCCAAAGGAATCATGGAGTAAAGAGTTTTTGAAAGCACAGACGTACCCAGTGGCGAGCCCATGCAGGTGCCTCCGTTTAGGCAGTAGTCTGTGCAGTGGTTGACCTCACAACGCTCCCCTGAAAAGTCAGGCCAGCAGTAGCACCTCCAGTCTCCTTTCTCATTGGCTAAGCAGCGGCCTCCATTCTCACAGGGCGGGCGGCACAGTTCACCTTCACAGCGGCAAAGTTTGTATCATTTACTGCAGCGCCATGTGCACAGTCACATGATATTTTGTGTTATGGAGCTAATGCGAGACAGCAACACACACAGAAGTGTGAACCTCAGACTGCATGCAGTTATCACCAGCGTGTTCACTAAACACATCGCTTTAGAAAGCTGCTCATTGTTATATATTCAAAGTCAATATTACTGTCAACAGTTATATTAAGATACCTGAGACGTTGACATCATTGCAGGTGCCGTTCACCAGCACCTTCCCCTCTGGACAGGTGCACCTGGCACCAGTCGGGTTGAGCAAACACATGAAATCACAGGACATTCTGGAGCATGGATTGGGTCCTGTGGAGAAACAACGGAGGAGATCATCTGTGATGCTGAACAAAAACAACTTTTCTTTCTGTGAAACGTGCGGTTGTTCTTTTTTAATAGAGCTATTTAAGTGTGATGGTTTTTGTAGGCTTTAGAGGTACAGCACATGAATCATTTTACACATGCATCTTCACATTGAATAATCAAAAGCTGAGAAATTCCCCCTGTAAAACTGATGTGTCACTTTTAGAAGTGCTGCTTTTAGCAGACAGAGGACGACATGTTCATGTTGTGAATCAAACTGCTTTAACTCTGGTTTCTATTCTGGTGGTCATGAAACAGGCAAACACAACTCAACATAATGTTTGAATGAAGCTGCTGTCAGAAGTTCACATCCACTCATCGTAAGCATGAATGTCATCTACATGCACCCTCATTAGAACTGGGTTTGTGCCACTCTTCTTCACAGTTCATTTGAATTGGTTGGTCTTTTGGGTCGGACCTGGTGTTCACCCTGCTTTATCCCAAAACCAGCTCTGATCATTGTCCTGTTCAAGTTTCAACCGTCTCGCTGTCAGTCTGAGGGTAGTCCTTCAGGTTTTTTATTGTCATATTCACAGAAACATGTGAATGAAATTCTTCTTTTGGTGCCAACACAGAAAGATGCATGTATAAAACTGATAACTATAATAAATGATCATTTAAAAACAACAGAAACAATTATAAAGAACTAGATTAAGTACAATAAAAGAAATACAATATAAATCGAAGATAGAAATAAAATAAGAAGAATCTGAGCTGCAGGGTAAATGTACATATTTATCCAATGGGACTGATGGTAGATCCTCTGCAGAGAGGGTGCTGGAGTCCTAATGATGTTTTTGGCAGTCTTCAGCACTCTGTGCAGGTGCAGTGGTGTTACTGCACCACACGGTGATGCAGCTGGTCAGGATGGCCTCAACCATGCAGCTGTAGAAGCTCCTCAGTCTCCTCCGTAAATGCAGCCACTGATGGCCCCTCGAAACCCGCTGTGTGGTGTTAAATGTTCCTCCCTGCTCAGGTAGGTGGAGAGCCCATGTTTGTAGTAATCTAAGCTGAAGTTACCAATCCTGGCAGACTGGGGCGCAGTGTGTAGACAGTTTATGGAACGACGGCGTTGAGTGCAGAACTATAGTCAAGAACAAGCAGGGACAGGCTGAAGACCACCCAGAGATGTGACCTGGTCCTGCTGACTCACGAGGGCTGATCTTCCTCGGTGCTCCCAATAACTTACTTATATACAACTGTTTGAACCTAATGATCATGGAAATGTCTCCAAGACTTTCTCATTTTGTGTGAATCTAAAACTGTCCTTCATGCTGTTCTGTCAAACAAATCCTTCTTCTGCTGCACACTGAGCAGAGCGAACCCTGAGATTAAGGTTTAAGAGAGTTTATTTATATATTCAGTTTAAAGAGAGAAATCAAAATCTCTGCAATCTCTTACATATCGAGCCTTTATGTCTTATCTTCTTGCAAGCTAAGCACATGTTGTGCCCTCAGACTCCACAGTGTACACTAATGAGTCTGTAGGGAGGAACAGCTGTCGTTTAAGTGAAAACCTGACCGAGGCTGAGCTCTCTCACGCTTTCTCATCATTAACACCAGAGATGGAACCAATAACTGCCATGCTTTATCACCTGGAGGAAGTGAGAGGACGGACGTGGCTGTATTGATCAGAACAGTGCGACCGCTTTTGCTCTTGACAAAGGTGGTCACACTTTTCTCCTCTCCTCCTCCTCTCCCTTAGCTTCCCTGCTTAGCCTCTTATGTCCTTGTCTCGTGGTTTTTTTTTACTTTTCCCTGGAACACTCTCTCTCAGTCTGTTCTCTAAAACCTAAAAGAGGAATTATGGATTGGATCAACTAAATGCAATTGACACCCCTTTCTCAATGAGAAGTTTGGGCTCGGGTGAGCCTGAGTGCTGAAGATATCTACCTATTCGGAACCATGGTAACAGGATTGGAGCTGGCTTGGCCCTGACTTATCGAAAAATTAAGGAAGCGGAACCGGCTGTTCAAACCCCCACAAGGCTGCCCGCTGGGATTGGAACAATGGGAGAGGCGTGAGTTTTTCAAAATGGGCTCATTGAGTGCAGCACGGATAAGATCTTGGAGAGGCTACAGCTGCTGTGAATACTCAGAATTGGATCTCTGACTGCAGACTGGATACATCTCAGAAGGGCTCGCTCGGAATAAGATCTCTGGGCGCAAATTGGATGACATCTCGGGGAGGCACACTGCCGTGAGTTCTCAGAATCGGCTCCTTGAGCACAATTCCATGCAAGGCCACCTGGGTTGGCTGGAAGACTGTTTACTTAGCCTGGCAGGGCGAAAGACACTGTCTCAGCTGAACTCTGGACACGCACACACATACTTATACACTGATATGCAGACACTCCTCCCCCCTCCCTTTCCAAACGCCTTTGATGCTTGTTCCTTCCTGGGAACACGGCAGGTCTGAGCCCGCGCTGGAATGGTAGCGCTGGGCAGGATGGCTGCTGTGTTTGCTTCGGATTACTCCTCACCCCCCACCCGACCCTGTGGCTTATCACATGTTCCATAATGTTGTGCTGTGGAGATTTATGTGCTTTTTTGTGCAGAGGAGTTTTTTTGTCTCCTGTTCTCATGCTGTCCTCCCAGGAGCCCAGCATGAGCAGAGGTCTCTTTTTTTCCTCTTGTACTTTCCCATTGTAGTGTACATTTCAGTGTTTTTCTGTAACGCTACCGATCTCCGACCTGTATCCCCATGGGATGTCTGTGTTGTGTGTGTAAGGTCGAGGCGGGGGTCCTATTTCACTGCAGGGCAACCTGCACGTGGTGCATAAAGCCTTGATTGATTGAACAGGTTAGTGGTTTATGTTGCACACGTGTAACACGCAGCTAAATATAATTTATATCTATAAAGCATCATTTCACAATATCAGTCCAGTTGTTTCGTTAAAATATTAAGAATTAAACTTTTTATCAAAAACTTAATTGTTCACTAATCATAAATTTATCTTAATCCACAGTTCTGCATACTGGATGACTCCAGTTTCCCTTTCACAGTTTTCATCATCATCATCGTTTATTTATATAGCACTTTAAAAACACACAAGGCCGACCAAAGTGCTGAACAATAGAAACATAATAGATACCATAAGAATAATAAATAGGATAAAATAATAAACATAGTGAAAACAATAAAATATAAGTAAATACAAGTCAGTCAACCACTGAGTCAAAGTGAATAAAAATGTGTTTTCAATCTGGATTTAAAAACCTGCCCTGATGTCGATCGCCTAATGTGAAGAGGAAGATTATTCCAAAGCTCAGGAGCCACGATAGAGAACGCTTCGTCTCCTCAGTTTCAGCCGTGATTTGGGGACTGAGAGCAACAGCTGCTCAGCTGCGAGTGGGGACGAAGGGCTTCAGCAGATCAGACAAATATGCAGGTGTTATTTAAAGATTTAAAAACCAATAAAAGAAATGAATCCTAAATTCAATTGGTTTTGTTTGTTTGTTTGTGGCAAACTGCATTACATCCTAATATGGCAAATAACATTAATAATAAAAATAATATTGTCCTAAAAACTGATACCAGATAAATAAAATGAATTGACTGATTTTTAATAAAATGACTTTTTCACTGTTGAGCGTCGCTCAGCTGCTCACAGTGAATAATATCATTTATAGTTTGCTCTATAAAACAGCTCCACATGTTTCACTCAGTTTTTAAAACGATCTCTCAGGTTTGCTGAATATTCGTCTTTAGCTTATTTGTCAGACGTGCAGCAAGTGGATGAATTTCTCTGTTAAACAGAGCTGATGTCTCTTCACCACATTCATGTTATTTTTCCAGGGTCAATGTGTCGCCGTGAACAGACCAACATTAGCCAAATGGGTCATTTAAAAGTTGTCAGCCAGATGTTAAAGTAAACAAGCAACAAAGCATCCAGAGAGAGATTTTATCTGATAGTTTCATGAAACAGGCACAAATAGAGAAACGTGTTTCTATTTGTTGTACACACACATTTCTAACCTTATATTTAATGTTTGATGACTCAGAGTTCCCTGAGGGAAGCTGGTTCCTCTAAAGTCTGTGTGATGGTCAAATTTAGGATAGTGCCTGGAGCCCTCTTACAGTTGTGTGGAGATGCAGAAGGAACTGGAACTGTACATTGTTGTCACATTGTTTATATAATGTGGTCTGGACATCAGTGGTCCTTCAACATCCATCACTGAAACCTTAAAGTTTTAATAAAACTCATCCCGTACTGGTTGGAACAGCTGGACCTCACCTCTCACACATACACACACACAATAAATGATTGTTGTTATGTTTAGCATAAACCTAAATATTGTGCTACTGCTGCCAGTCCAGGCTACACGGGTACACGTACACGGGTATTTTTGAAAATGGAGATTTTCCGTTTTTGTTTTAAAAAATAATCCCGTCCACACGTAAAGGCAGAAATGAAGGAAAACGCTGCTAGGAACATGCCAAAGCAACAGGTGGCGATATATTCCTAACCGTGTAGAAATGTTGGCCAATCAGAAGTCTAGAAGACTCGGTGGGAAAAGTAAACAAAGCTGGGGCATAGAAGCAGAACCGAGTCGTATGTGTGGAGGGACAGTAACTGTGTGTATATATGTAAGCATTTAAACACTGCAGAGAGTACAATTAACAGTAATAGTATTGTAGAAATTCATTTCACCGAAACAATAACGTGGCGCACAGTGTGACGTCAAAAAATGCGCACACCTTTGACGCTGCGTTTTCTCCGTTTTTCTCGTCCACACGTAAATGCAAAAACGGAGTTTTCAAAAATATCCACCCTGGCCGGAGTTTTTAAAAATCTCTGTTTTCAGTGACCAAAAACGCTGTTTACATGTGGACGAAAGGTGCAAACGCATAGAAAAATCTGCGTTTTCAAAAATACCCGGGTACGTGTGGACGTAGCCCCAGTATGTGTGGTTGGTTACCAACTGCTGATGGTTACATTTATTATTTAGCTCGTCTGCTGTTCTAGTCATTCATTCATAAATATGATCGGTGGCTGTTTATGTGTTTGTGTTTATAAGAAGTCTTTAGAACATCAAAGGAACAAATAACAACAATAGAACTGAATTACAAACACAATTACCAAGTAAATAAGTAATCAAATTTCAACTGACTGAACAGCGTTTCCTCTTCTACTCTAAAGGGACATTTTACAGATAAACAGTGAACATCAGGGCAGCTTACCGTCCTGCTGTTTGTAACGGTGGGAGATGAAAACATTAGTGGGCTTCTCCACCCCCAAACTGAGAAACTCCACAGACTGTTTCCCATACTTGTGAATCTTGAAGACCTCGTGTTTTAACCCGGTTCCATAAATGTAGTCCTCAAATATATCGATTCTGTACGGCTGGGAGATTCCTAAACATCCAGCAGAGAAAAGAGAGCTGATAAAATCAGGTTTCTGCAGCTTTGGGATTATAAAGTTTGTATGCTGAGGTGCACGGACGAAGGACGACTGTGTTGTGTAAGAGGATTGGTGCTAACAGACATTGTTTAGAACCGTAACCTTGTGCCACATAAAAGCAACATTAATCTGGCAATTATTTGATAAATAAAGTTGAGAAAAACAAAGAGAAGCATGAAACGAATTTGTGTAGATGAAAAAGTTTTCCATTTGTGTTTACCGTGTCTGTCGCTGATTGTCACCAGAGGGTCCGAGCCATCCAATCTCATGCTCCCTATCTGCGAGAGCTCAGGATCAGCCCAGTAAATACGCTGGTTGAAATAATCAATGGCCAGCCCTGTGGGAGGATGAAGGTAAGAGATTCATTTACCTGACAAATTACACAGAGATCACTGTGGAGTCCCTCAGAGGAGGAGACCTTAAGGTCAAGACGGTTCCAGCACCGACGTTTCTCCGTCCGATTGTTTCTATTCAACAGCTTGTGTTTAAAATCCTGAGAAATGACGACACATTTTGATCACGATGAGCTTTTTTACAATTTCACTGTTTCCCAGAAGTCTGACCGTATAATTGAGCACCAGGCTGCTGCATTTAAATAGCTGTGCATTTTCCCACTGATGATGAATTCTTCTTTGTGTGACCAAGACAGATCATAGCATCCTTGAATTTAAGGAGGCCAAAGCAGCTCTTCAAAACTAGATCAGCACTAAGTGCTTCCCTACAGACGTACAACACATCCCGAGCAGCTGTACGCTGCTGCGTGTGCGCTGCTTTGGATATATTATATATTATATATATATATGGATATATATATTTAACTACCATTTGATTCTTTAGAATAACAGACAGTCTGCATGCAGAACTTTATTTCATATATAACTGCAAACGTCACGTGACGCTGCAGGCAAAACACATCGTGTGTGTAAGTGTTACGGATGTTGACAGAATATTGTTACATATTGTTATTTAATCAGGTATTTATTAGCAATAACAAACACGAGTTTTTATTGAAGCTCTGCTATGTGGAATATGTGTTGCTTTGGTGTATAAACTGTGCACAAATAAAGAACGTGCAGATATCAGCCCAACGACACTGTGCTGTGTTACTTTTTATCTTTATTTTTATGATCGTTCAATCATTTCAGTAACTGGAAATTAAATAGTTATTCAATAATTATTGATGGACAGGTATTGGCCAGAGATATCAGAACGCACACAGTTCATTCATAAAATTCCCAACATTTTATATAACTTAATGATGACTTAATGATGAAAAATATTCCAATAATGTGGTTCAACAAAAGGAATAAACGAGCCACCCACCAGTGGGTCTCCTCAGGTTTTTCTCCAGCATCACTCTGCGCAGTGAGCCGTCCATGGCTGATTCCTCGATCTGAGAATGATCACCGATCACGCTCCAGTACATCATTCTGCGAGGAACCAAAATCAGCTTCTTGTAAATAACAACAAATATGCATTTAAATTTACAGATACATGCTCAGTATCACAGCTACTGCAACCAGCAGTGTTTGGTCTCGTTTTTGTGTTAATATCATGTTTTACAGTTATAATAATATTAAAAAGTAAACAGGTTATTTTTTAATACAGCGTCAGAAGCTGAGACGATGAGGAAAACCAAAGACTCATTAGCAGAGCGACGTGTCACAGCTGTGCGCCGCTTTGTCGTTGTTGTAACACCTTTGTTGGAGCAGGTCTGGCGAGTTTAAGTGATGTAAGAGGAAATGTAACCGATTAATCTGCAGGGCGGAGCAGCTGAGGAATTAATAACATGCTACTGAGTGTTATGTAATGTGGAATTGATTACATTTTGGAAAACAGCGGCTCATTACAGGATTAAATAATGGTGCTCTGGCAGAAACATCTGTGAAGTTGAATATTGTGTAATGTGTACTTACCCCCTGGTGGGGTTGACAGCGATGGCGTACGGCTCTCCAGCTATATCAGTAATCAGGCGGGTGCAGTTTGGTCCTTTAAGTTGGCCCACATTTATGGAATATCGTAATTTAGTCCAGTGGGCTGTGTAATAACTAAACCAGTGCATCCGGGAGTGATCGGTCCAATAAATGTTTCCTGTAATCCAATCAGCAGAAATATCTCGGGGTCGCCGGAAGTCTGAGCACTGCAACCGATAAGAGTCACAACGTCAGGCGCTGCGGGCGCTCGTGCACGCGCTGATTCAAAGTGAGACGTAGCGGTGCAGTATATGAAACTAAAACACGGGTTATTTCTAAACACATTTTTCTTTTACTTCCTAATAAGCACAAAATTAAAATACAATTAAAAATACTCACAATGTTTCTGACGTTTGTTTTGCTCTGACTTCTTTCCAAATTGTCTTTGTAAAAAATCCCACCAGGGTTGAACTGGGTCGCCCAGATAAACTTCTGGTGGTGAAACAGAACATCCATCCCAATAATCCGGGCATTGTCCTCGATGTGCGTGGGCAGCCTGTATCCGAGGCTCTGGTTAAAGGGATACAGGAAGCTGCGGATCTCGGTGTCGTTGGACACGTAGAACACTCGTTCCTCCGGTCCTGCCGGTGAGTCGTTCACGCGTTAAAAAGTAAAACCATTCGTTAAAATGACTCACGTCCACAGAGAAGTCACCACAGTGGATACACTGAGTTTTCTTAGCATACCTCTTACTACACAGTTGCCGTTGATCTCCTTAAAATTCCGGTCACATGAGCATTTATAGGATCCTTTGGTGTTCGCGCAGTAATGAGGACAAGCGTCAAACTGCAGACATTCATTTATCTCTGCAAAAAAGTACAGCCTCATTTATGATGCTGCAAATGTTTTCCACGTAACTGTGTGCATGTATGACATTTACAAACACGTTATAAAGTCACATTAAGACCGTTTATTTCCCCAGTTTTACTCAGGTTTGACTCACAAACTCACCTGTTGACAGCTGGCAGGTTTTATCAGGACTAAACTCGCTCAAAATGAACAACAGGCACCAACCAGTTTCCTCTAAACTAACTGAAGGAACAGATACGTAATAAGGAAATATGTAAAATGCTCTTAAGTTTATTTTTATAGCACATTTCAGTCAGTTTCATGTAAAATGCCACTAACGTAAATAAAACGCACAACAATGATGAAGTAAAATATAGAAAAACAAAAAAAATAAGTCAATAAAAACAACTAAAACAAAAACAGCTAAGGCTGCCAGTGTGCGTTAAAAGCCAGACCATAGAAACTACATGATACACGGTTACCTTCACACTGGCCTGTCTTCTGATTCCTCTTGAAGCCAGGTTTGCACTGACATATAGAATTAGCATTTGTCTGGTTGCAGATGGCGTCCTCTCCACACGGATTGGTTTTCTTTCCACATACATCTCCACTGGAAACTACAAATAAAGGCAGATTACACATCAGCCCTGCTGGGCTCCTCCTTTCATGTGCAAAAGCCAAAGGAGCATCTCCATCTTTTACAAAGCACCCTGCAGGCACGGCCGCACATGTATTAGCATAAATAACAAAACATTCTGTCTAAAACGAGGAATAGCTTCGCTTTCTGATAACGTCGCGGTAACATTTGGTACTTTTCATCTCACCGACGGCTCCTTTGACGTCAGCTTGTGCCGTACTTACATGCCTTGCAGTCTTGCTCATCTGAGCCGCCGTCCCCGCAGTCACTGAACAGGTCGCACTGCAGCTGGATCGGGACGCAGCGTCGGTTACTGCAGGAAAACTCGGTCTTCCCACAGGGCCGAGGTCTTCCAGCCACGACCTCTGCTTCAGTGCACACAGACCGAGAGCCGACATCAGCTCATGAGAAACAGCTTATCCAGTTACCTGAACACTTTGAAATCATCATAAAGTCTGTTTAGTGTTTACTACTTTGAAGCGACGTCCCGGAGTCTCTTTATTTGCTGGCAGGTCGTTTTGCAAGTGTTTGAAATAAATCAGAGAAAGAGCTTTTTGACTGTATTTGTTAATTATTCACACTAAAAACTGTTGAGGTGTTTCACATGTTTTGCTTTTGTTTAAATTAACGGTTTCGTCCTCAGAGGAGTTCGCCAGTTTGCCCTCCTCCTCCAATAACAGACAGAGATAAAGAATATCATACAGCGATGAAGCCGGGGATGAAGAGATTAATAGGATTAAGCTCAGATTGAACAGAAGAATAGAGGCGGAAGCACAGAAATCTTAGAGGTAATGAAGTGATGGAAGAGATGGATCAGTGTATCGATGGAAGCAGAGAGGGAGAGAAAATGAGAGCGATGGAGGAGAGCAGAGATGCGTCCTCTCCTTCCTCTCTGTGATTATTCCCACAAAGCTGTGTGGAGGAAACAGGCTGGGAGCGCTCCTGTGTTTGAAAAGCATTTTCACTTTCACCACAAAAATCTGCAGGAATAAAGTGTAAACTGTGTTAAGTGCACCAAACGTGGCTCCCGTTTAACATGCAGTCACAGTCCTTTTTCTGCCTTTCAGATTCATCTGCAGCACATTTAGACTCCTGGTACTCGAGCAAAAGTTCAAAACCTGTGTTTGCAGGTTTGCACTGCACGAGCACACAGCCTCACACCAACAAGCCTCCTGCTCTGCAGAATTTTCAACGTTCAGTTATTTTAGTTAAACAACGTAAGAGAGAAAAAGAAATCTCTGTCATTCAACAACTAAACAGATGCTTCCTTGTTGGTGCTTCTTTTTCTCCAAACTCCAATTATCATCCTCACAGAACAAAACAATACTTGTGCTTCAAGGACGGATGCATCAGGGGTGCTTTTAACCTTCTGCACTTAATTTGATGAATAAAGCACAGTTGAACTTTAACACTAATACCGCTCGAGGCATCATTAGACCCGTGCTGGTGCGGTTTGCGCTCACCACACTCTTCTTCGTCCGAGTTGTCGCCGCAGTCGTCCACTTTGTTGCAGACCTGGTCCGTGCGCAGACACACGTGATCGTTTCGACAGCGGAACGGCCTCGTGGGGGGGCAGGGAAGCTTCGCTGGGGGACAAAAGACACAAACGGTTAATGGAGATGTCCTTCAATGGAACTATATATAAATTTATAAGTGGATCAAATCTTTTATGAAAAGACAATGAAACTTTCCCTCTCGGGAGATCGAAAAGCAGAGGTCTATAAAATATGCATCGTCCGCTTCAAAGGAAATTCTTGTGAGTGACAATCTCAACCCACCACACATGTCTGCGTCCTCGTCAGAGTTATCTCCACAATCATCCTTGCCGTCGCACACCCACGTGTGGAGTTTGCATAAGGTGTTGTTGCAAATGAATTCATCAGCTCGGCAGAAGAAGGCTGCTGCAATCGAAGAGTGCAACGAGACTTTTAGCGCCGCGAACACGCCAACAGTAAAAACAGTGCATTCAAAGGAGAACAGGAGTCACAAATGGCCCATTACAGGATTCTAGTAACAGATGCTTTTACATAATGATCCTGACAATGCGGATCATTCCCACCAACACCAGCAGAACCTGCTTCTATTCCTGTCTCTCCTCCCGTCTCAGAGTCGTCTTCCTCTCTGCTGTTTCGGCCCTTTTATCGTTAAATGCTGTGCAGCCGCTCAAATCAATTCTCTGTTCAGTTATACAAATGAGACTTTTTTTACCTTCAGACATTACGCTGACACCTACCCTGGCCGCAGTTTTCTTCATCGCTGTGGTCCATGCAGTCCAGCACGTCGTCGCAGCGCCAGCGCCGAGGGATGCAGTGGGCCCGATTCAGACACAGGAACTCGTCTTCTCTGCACTCCTTCACACAGCCGATCTGTTAGCAGAGACGCAGGCGCAGCCAGCAGGCGTTCTCATCAACATAAAGACGGCACAAAGGTCTCCACATATTAAAGACCAGCACTGCAGAACCATGAAGGTTTATGTCCCCGCAGCCACGCGAGCACAAAAGATGCTAAATGTTTTTAGTTTGGGAGCCTTTGTATCTCGAGGAGCTCGACCCAACATATGCACAACTCTGCATTAGAGCTGGGCGATATAACGAGTTTTTAAAAAATATCGATATATTTTTATACGAGATATAAGATGTGACAATATCCTTTATATCGATATAGTCTATGTTACCTTATAACTATACTTGTGGAGCCGCAAGTTTGCCTCTCTTTCGTCCACTTTTGTCTTTACGCAACATTACTCGGCCTCGCCCCTCCTTCACTGAACACAACTCCCCCATTGCTTCACCTGCAGGAAGCGACAAGATGGACACGGCAAATCTCCGTTAACGAGTTACTGCGCATTGCCCCGTGCGTGGGGCTGGACGCCCTCAACGTGTTAGCTAGCTAACCACGCTAACAAGCTAACCACGCTAACGCCATGCATCCCAGAGGCGCTGCACAGCCTAAAATCCTTTCATTTTCTCAAAAGTTGACAGGGCGCCTTATGTATGAATTCTGGTTGTGCTTGATGACCGCGAACCGATTTTATGTGGTACACAGCGCTCAGCAATCTGTCAAAAATGTTTTAGTACGACTTTGGTAAGCTACGGTGCTTCACCGGTTGATGGATTGTCAGAACATTACGGCTACCGAGGAGCCTCGCGGAGTGATACGTACTGTGCTTCAACGTAATATTCCGTATTGTGTATAAGGACCATAAATGGCACCTGTTAAGAGACGTGGTTACGAAGAGGATTTCAAACTCAATGCTGTCAGTCACGCAGTAGAAGTTGGGAACAGAGCAGCTGTGAAATCTGTCTTTGTTACTATGCTCAGCTCTTTTAGTTTACATTTTGACTGCACAATTGTGAGCTTTTTGTTAAACAACATTGTTTTCTTTTATTTATGGAGCATTATTATTTAATAAATGCTGATAATTTATTTTTGAGTAAATTTTATGTACATCTATGCTCTATGTTAATAAAAGTGCCTGTGTGACATCTGGGACACAGCTTTGACTAAGAACTCTCTTTTTGTTCTTACTTTATGGCTTTAAAAAAAAATATCGAGCTATATATCTTATATCGCCGTCCAGGTAAAAAATATCGAGATATGAATTTTGGGTCATATCGCCCAGCCCTACTCTGCATAGAATCATATCTCTTAATACGTGCTCCTCAATGAGCCTCAGAGAGCGTTTATGTCATCTGACTGCAGACTGCACAATAACACAGACGGATATATTAAAGGCTTCAATCATTTCACTCCAGAAAAAAGAAGTAAGAGAGTTAAAACACATAAAAATACAGTTTTAGTCTCTCTCTGTTGCATAACTCATGAAGACACCATTCACTCCTTTTCTCTGCTTGTTTATTTTCATCTTCACGGCCACAAACTGGGAAACTGTACAATTAACATTTAAAACAGAGTCTAATGCGTTTTGTTTTTTAATTTGATGGCAGCAAAATGCTTCAGTAAAGCTGAAACAGCACATTTTTCAAATGTTTGTGAACACTTCAGCTAAACCATCGTTCTGCTTTGTTCTAAGATGAGTTGAGCTCATTTCACACAAACACAAACCATCGTGTCTAGAAAAAGCACCGATTGGTCCCCATGCATGAAAAGCAGCTTTCTGATTGCTTAGTACTGCAACACTATGTTACTACAGTTTAAGGGGGATTCTCTGACCTCATCCGAGCCGTCCAGGCAGTTGTCGTGTCCATCACAGCGCAGGCTGGCCGACACGCAGCCGCCGCTGGTGCACACGTACTCGTTGACCGAGCAGGACGGCACAACTGCAGAAGAGAAGAGTGTTACAGGGAGATGCTCTGAGAATGACTCAGAGTTTGTCACAGGTGGATCTGTGAGACTGTGGTTGGTCGGAGACAGCAGTGACCTCACACAGAGTACACGCTGAGCTCACAGTGGACAAAAAGAAAATGTTTCTCTGACCTACAAAAGAATAATCACTATAAATTTAATTCTTCACGCTTGCAATACAAACAATGTTGTGGACAACAAAGGTTGCACAAAGGAGGACGGCTCTGTGGTTCAGTGTGCGGTCGGAGGTTTCTTCACCTGTTTCCTGGCAGTTTTTTTCATCTTCACCCATCTTGCAATCTTCCTGTCCGTCACACAGCCACTTCATCGAGATGCACAGGTTGTTGTGACAGCGAAACTGGTCATCTGAGCAGTGTGCCTCACAGCCTTTCTGCAATTAAACACAGAGAAAAACATCAAGGACACGTCCAGCGTCCAGCAGCCTGACTGTTTTCTGTTCAGCCCCCCTGCTGGGCGGAAACAGAAAACAACATCATACATAATCCACAGCGTAGCATACAGGACGCTAGAACAGCTTACGCAGAGGAGTTTGACACAATCGGTCACAATGAAGGAACGCAGCGAAGGGCTGACAAACGTTCACATGAACGTTCAATCTGTGTCTGTGAGCACAGAGTGAGGACTACACGTGCGGTTTCAGAAAAGAGCTGTTTAAATGTGCATGTGGTTTATAGTGCAGAGCACTTTAAGTGATCGATATGACTACAAAGCTGTATAAATGCAGTCCATTACAAACTAATGATGTAACCGCTGTTAAATACTATTTCCAGAGCAAAGTCTAGTGCTCAGTGAGGCTTGAAAGGGACCAACAGGTGACGTGGTTCTTAGAAAGTATTTCAAATAGTGTTTAAAAAATGATTTACATTGATTCCAAAGCAGCCGGCAGCCTCTCCGAATGAGAAATAAATAAAAACAGAAATAAAGCCTCAGAGTTTTATCCCGTTGGGACTGACAATAAATGCATGCACTTTTCTTAAAAGCAGCTAAACTTCATGATGCATTGAATCCAACATGAATGCAGCCAACATTGTTCTTCCCCACATATATGTAAACACAGGTGGCTCCTGTGAATGACCGAGTTTAATAATAACTGCTGATTGAAAGGAAACTTTCTCTCCTCAAACTATTTGACTGCACTGACCCACCAAAGCTGGCGCCGGGGAGCCACATAATAAAGGGTTAATTAGGGTGGCACTGGTTTGCATGGAGGAGGATTATATGTAAAAATTGCTGTGCAAATGTTGAGCAGAGCAATAAATTAACACGAATAATGAATGGTAATAACAAGGCTTTGTCCTTGAATTATGCATCGTTATCACTGATGGAGCATTTTTATATGAATCCCACAAAAATCTCTTTACGCCATGAAATGCCAGATAAGGCCACATTTAAGTTCTTCACACATTACAAGAGTGTAAAATTATAACAGAAATTTGAGGCTTTGAAGCATCTTTATGGACAAAACAGGCCGTCTTTGTGCTGCTGAAAGGCACGGGGAGGATTAGGATTTACAAAAGGAAACGAATACGAGGCATTTCATGCACTAATGTACTTGAAGGTGCAACAATTCATCATGGCGATGCTTCCTGTCCAGCATTGTTTTGGAATATAGCAACCATGACAAGGAGATTTGGATCAGCGCGGTGAATTATGCCCACAATGGGATTATTTTCTTTGCAGGCGCCAATATAGTCATCTAATTTCAGTCCTCTTTTCCAATTTGGATATTTAATGCGTGCTTGTGCTGCACGCTCAGATAGTGACAGACATTTTCCAGGGATCAATTGCAGACTAAATTACACTATCCATATGCTATAATTTGGCTCATGTACACTGTGATTTGTACACGTTAAGACCCCCATCATTTGACGGCATTAGCACTGATATGATGCATAGGGACCCACTCACGCCTTGTTAGCAGCTCAATTTATAATAACTATTATACATGAACTGATAATTAATTCAAATTCACCATGTTCATATTTTACTATTTACAAACAATAAACTAATAATTAATAATGCCTGGTGTAATTACACTATTATGGTAAATAATACAATAAATGTGTGTTTATTGATTTCAGTGGTTTTTGTGCTAAAACTATGTTTGATGCATGGCTGATTAGCACGCTCTGAAGGCGCACATACTCCATATATGTGGTAGAGTTAATAATTAATAACTACCAGATGTTATTGCTGCGTAATATAGGTTTCACTGGTGGCATCAGTTTAGAGTCACAGCAGTAAACCAGGCGGCAAACAAAACTACAGCTGGAAATAAAAGTAAACAGAGAATCAGTCCTCATACGCTCGCACCTTAAAAGTACATTAAAACAAATGATATAAACTTCTAATAACTTTATAAATATGTAACTGACTGATGCAGTTTAGCCTAAAACACCCAAACACGTGATTATTCATTTACAAATATTGACACATTAGTCAGTTTCTAATGTCGAGAGCGGAGGGACAGAGATGGGTTCACGTCTCCTAACGATCCTGCTTCATCTGACTCAGCGTTTTGAGTTTTTACATATTTTGATGTTTATGGTTTATGTTTAAGTTCATTTCTATTATGCTGAGGTTGCTGTTACGGGTCATTGTTTCTTAGACATGTTTCATGTCTGCGTGTCTTATGTTGTCATGTCTGTATCTCATTATGTTTCCTGTTTTATTTTGAAGAGGCCTGGTGTCCCGTGTTCGTGGTGTTTAGTTTCACTCCCCAGTGGCGTCATTATGTTTATTCTAATCAGCTGTTTCCCGTGTGTTTCCCTTCATCACCTCCTGTGTGTGTTTACACTCGTTCCTCGCTCGATTGCCTGCTTTGTTCCCGGGTTTACAGATTCATGTCAGGTCTTCAGGTTTCTAGGTTCCTGTTCTTGTTCTAGGGTTTATATATTTAGCTTATTTTAGGTTATTGTTTACCAGCTGCTTTGAGTTAATATTAAGTCTGTTTGCACGCTTTGTTTCATCTGCATTTGGATCCACTCTCCACTAGGGATGGGTACCGGTATCCGGTCTGTCATAAACAGTAGTAACCAGACCGAAAAGCAGCGCACATTTCGGTGCTTTATTTCGGTGCTTTTTTTTCCTGAGCTGTGATACACTTTAGATTCTAGCCAATCATTTTACGTTTCCGAGGATAGTAGGCGGGCCCAGGTACGTACATTCTTGTAGAGCAGAGCTACAGATTAAAAATACCCAAGGCGAAACGGTCAAAAATCTGGCTGTACTTCACAGCAAAAGATGCAAACTCAGCAGCCTGCAACAAGTGCTTTAAGGTGATACTGTGCAAAGGAGGTAACGCCTCAAATCTGATGAAACACCTGGCGACGCATAGCATTTTGTTAAAAGCCGAAAAATGCGCCGTATTTGATAGCTTGCTGCGAGACCTCACACCGAGCACATCTACTGCAGGTGTGGTGCCTGTTATCAGACCTGGTGTTAGCAACATCCCCCAAAAACCCGAAGAGGAGAGTCCTGGCCCCTAGCCCTGCCAGTGTAGCAGAAATGATGACGGATGATGATGGCAGCAGCAGCCGTTCTTCTCTGCGTGAGTAGCTTAATGTTGTTCGTGTGTAATTTACGTTGAGTAGGCTAACCACGTTATTACATTAATGCATGTAAGGTGAACTAGCAAACATCATCATAGCTACATGCAGCTGTCTTCTTGTTTGATGGCAGATACTCCCTTCACCCTGGCCAAAAAGGCTAAAATGACCAAAGAAAAAGTGGAAAACAGCTAAACATGAGAGGTTTTTGGACAAAGTTTGTGTTTTTTCCATTGTTTAAGCACTGCTTCCAGCCAAGAGTGATACCATATATGCCCCATAGCTGCAGAAAAGGCTAACATTGTTATCTTTTTACAAAAAAAACCCAGCTGAACATGAGAGGTTTTTGGACCAATTTTGTGTTCTCCATTCTTTAAGCACCGGTTTGAGCACCGTTTAAGCACCGGCACCGTTTCAAAAGTACCAGTTTGGCACCGGTATTGGATAAAACCTAAACGATACCCATCCCTACTCTCCACACAGTCTGCCTCAACCGGACTGTGACAAAATCGTCTGAACATCCAGACTTCTGTGCTAAATGTGAGCTTTTCCATCTTTGCTGAGATATAATCAAAGTATAGTTGTGATTAGTGTGTTAAATGTAGATGAGTTTGTGTGTGTAGATGCGGTCCAAGTTTGACCTTGATGTGTGTGTGGGTGGCCACAGGAATGTGTCAACAGCCCATCACTATAGGTTTGAATGGTTAAATTCATAATTAATATGTGACTGTGCTGATAGTTAATTATGTTTAACATTGATCAGAATATAACCAGGTGTATCAGCGTTGCACTGCCTGCTGGGTAACACCCACAGCATCAGGGTTAGCACTTTTTTAACAGCTGATCCTGACTTCCTGTATTAGGTTGTTGGTCCCGCAGAATAAAACCAATGTCTGTTGTTTCCTCATTTTATGAACAGCAAAAAGAAAAACAAACTAAATACATGAATGTTTCATAATATAAGGTTAATATGAACCTCATCTGAATTATCCAAGCAGTCGTAGTCTCCGTCACAGCGGAATCGGGAGGAGATGCAGTCTCCGTTGGCGCAGGCAAAGTCCTTGTGGTTACAGGTGACGGGCTCTGAGTAGGAAGAAGACACAAAATCAACCATGTGATTCTTTTCCCAGCGTCGCTCTCAGCAAACGCTCCGTGTTTAGGATCACACGCTAATGCCTCGGCAAAACCGCCGTTTTATCTAATTAGAGTCATTTTGTATTAGAAGTGGATGAACTGGCAAAGCTGATCAAGATGTAAATACATTCATTTCTACGCTGACAACAAGCGGAGCAGCGCGCTCTCTGAAGCCAACAATCTTGTATTTGCCATTTAGTGCAAGTCTGTCCCCGAGGACGTTATTAGGACGCAGCTAAACAGCTGCATCAGATCCTCCGTCTGGGCCTCCCCCCGTTATCGTGGACTCTTAGCTAACTCTGGGTGTGTGTTACGAGCTGTTCTGTAACCCAGACTCCCAGCAGGCATTGCAGCAAAATCTGATTTGTAGCCTCTCTATTGTCTCCGAGTCCACCTGTTTAATTCTGCACCGTCAAACACTTGACTGGCTTTTATTTGCATTTTAAGTGACATTAATAGGTTTGGAGAATAAGCATCTAATAAATCGCATACATTATGCACACTCAGCAAAGGCGCACGTCTAATGTGCAGACAAAAGCCTTCCCCTCACACAGGCAGACACCAGGAAATTTAACAAGCTGGGTTTCCGGCATCATTTCAAACGGAAATAAAAAGTTTTCTCCCAAAAGTGATAATGAATATCCAAACAAATCAAAAGAAGAAAGAACGTGTGGCTCACAGAGAAACAGCACAGATAATAAGAGCTCTCCTGAGATGGGCCTGGATGGTTTGCATGTGTTGGAGAGAGGCGTGGCTGAGTCACCGGGAGCAGCAGTCAGCTGTCCTCAGAGAACTGCATTTCTTCTGACCCTCAAACGACCTCTGACCTCACATGAGGCTCCAGTACAGACAGCTGGTACTGGTGTACTGGTCCCAAATAGCTCTCTACAGGTGTCACTGTCCCAGTTAGCCCTCAGGATATATAGCCCTGCCTTTTCTTTGTGCTTGGTTGCATTCTCTGCATGTGCTGCTTGGTGTTTGTGCAAGTCTCTGTGCCTTTCTTTGGATTTGATCCCAGGCTGTGAGAGTTTACTCTTTCTGGATTATAATGTTTATTGTGTTTTTGGACTTTGTGCTTCTGGGAGTTTTGTGAGCGGTGAGTTCTCTGCCTCCTGCGTCTCTAAATCTACGATCCACACAGCGAAGGATGAGGACAGGTCGTTCCACGACACCTCGGGTTAAGGTCAAGCCCCTGTGGCAGCAGACCACACGAGAGCTGGATGGGCAACCAGCTCTCGTGTCATTTAGTTCACTTTGATAATAAAAAATAAAAAGCGTGCTCTCACACTCAGAGAAATGTAGGTCTTAGATTACAGACAGAAGCATTTTCTCTGAGTGCAGAAGGAGATCGATGAACCCGCACAGCTGACTGTGAGAGCACAACGTCCTCAACAACGTCCTCAACACATTTCCATTTTGCAATTTCGAGCTTTAAAACCACTGCTGGTGATGAATGACCTCTGAGAGATGTGAGGGGTCCGTCCGCTCAGCGTCCTGCTCATTGGAGTCGCTCCGCTCGTGGATTACAGAACTCCTTCAAGCTTCTCGATGATCGTAACATTTCCAGGTCATCAGGAAGCAAAGCTGCCCACAAACCTGCTCCACAGGTCAGATTTTATTATTTGTGCAGCGATTTCTTTGTTTTAAACTTTAATCGCAGCTCTGTATTCCTGTGTGACCTGCCTGAAGAACACTGCCTCTCCAGCTCTGTCCTTTTGGGAACTTTAGATGTGCCTGAGGTTCCTTCATGGCTCTGTCGTTTCCTTTATTGTTTCCTCATAACAGGATAAAGATTTAATACCTGTAGAACTGTCTGCAGGTATTCTGATGTTTCTCTTGATGTCTTTTTCACAAGTTTCCAGCGTGCATGTTATGCTGTCGGTGTGATCTTTGCAGGAAGCCTGCTACTAGCCAGAGTACTCCTGAAACTCTGCCATGAGGAGACAGTTGGTGCTAATATGGATTGATGAACACCCGGGTCTTTAGAAATGCTTCTGTAGGCTTTTCCCAGCATCGCCATAATTCTTCTTCTGACATCCAAAAAAAGTAGTTGACATCAAAGCCATGATTTATACCAACACGGAGCAGACTGAGTAACCACACAGTCATGCTTTCATTTAAAGGAGGGGACATCTTTGCATTGCACGCTTTCATTTTGATCTCGGGCACACCTGAAAGCACAGCTCAGCTTTGTTATTTCTGCTGCATTCAACAAGGAGTCAGAGCTACAGCTGTTTGTGTGCTGCTCGTACAATCAGACGATTCAAACTCATTTTAACATCAAGTTACTATTCTGTAAATGTTCACGATCTTAGCAGGAAGCAGTCAGGTACTCACTGCAGTTCTCCTCGTCTGAGTTGTCTCCACAGTCGTTCTGGCTGTCACACCTCCAGTGGTCGGGGATGCAGTTGTTATTCTCGCAGCGGAATTCATGAGGTCCGCAGGTCTTTTCATCTTTTTCATCAGGAGCAAACAAACACTAAGATGAAAATGGCTTCAAAGAGCATGAATATTAATACTGTGCTCGCTATCACCTCAGCTTCCTCAGGGTTTCCCGACACTGAGTTCAAAACACGGTGCACACTCAAGAGGCGAACGTACCTGACTGTGCCACTAATCCCAACAAACGTGTGACAGGAAGTTGGCAAAACCGAACGTTCTGTGAGAAAACACCGGCGACAGCTGCCGAACGACGCGGCTTTAGTGGGAAACCAAACTCGCCATGTTTCACTTCCTCTGAGACGTAACACGAGCCACGACTAAATCTGATCTTTTTGAATCTGTCAGAAGCTTCGACAGATACAAACACTCGTTTCACCAGAGAGGAAACGGATTCACAGGTTTTTCGTCACGAAACGTCTCAGCAGGCAGTCACTGAAATATTCAAAGATAGGGAAGCAGTTCAGAGGTGTAGGCTTAAAATGCCTCCCACAAGTGCAATAAACAGCCTTTGAGAGTTTAACCGAGTGTCAACTCTTCTTTCATTTATTTTTTTGTTGGTTTTTGAGAAGACTGTGTGCGTTTGTCCGGCAGCTCAAAGTTCAGAAACAATGGAGGGCCGAGTGTTTGAGCCTGAAATGAAAGCAGACGTCTCGCCGTTAAACCTTAATGGCCAGAGTAAAAATTACTCAAAATAGCTGCATTTATTTTTAAAAGAAGAACAGATGCGCTGACATTTCCTCCACTGACGCTTCCTCAGAAGCTTTCCAAAGTCAAACCGAGAGCTCCTTTTTAAAAAGTCATTTCTGTGCAGACATCATCAGGGATAATGGCCAAGGTAACGCTGTTATCAGTTAGGGAAGAGATGTGTCAAAAGAGGAGGGTGGCACATTCTGCCTGGATCTCTTTCCAACACGACAGCAGGAGGAGAGAATTGGGAGGGAAAGCTGAGTGCAGCAGCAGAGGACACGAGGCAGACATTCATTAGGAAGCGGCTCAGTCACTTACAGCGTATAAAAGATGTGACACGAGGAAAAGAAGCAATATTTCCTTGTTAAGTCAGAGCTCATTACCAAGTTAAGAAGCAAAACTTCCTTAAAAAGTCTCAGGTAATTCAAAGGAAATTACATTAGCTGCTGATGGAGCCCACCGCGCTCCGAAGTGGTGAAAAGTGTTCAGATGACACCGAGGAGCAGGTAATACAGGCTGAGAGGCTAAAGGCATCAGTGAAGTATACAAAGTGGCAAAACATTAATTGGGCGTTACTTCAGGGAGCCTCAAGTTGACATGAAAAGCAGGAAAGCTGGAAATGAAACAAACTGTAATTACAACCTGCTGCGGAGACGTTTGAGGCGTCACACGTCGAAGCACGAAGGCACGATGAAGAGGAGGACAAGCAGAGCGCTGCTCACTCTCATCCAGGCCAATCACCTGTGTCATTGCAGGGCTACGGCACCTGATGACGACTAACGCAGGAAATGAAGCAACGCGCAGCATTTCAGAGCCGCAGATGGTGCAGTTTTATTTAACTTGTATATGTATGCAAAACATAAATGCAGCCATGAGCGAGGCATCTCTGCTGTGTGTGCTGCTGAACCGGGGAGCTTTGTAGCAGGCTGCTGTCATTTGCATATAATTTAATAAAGGTAAACACAGACGGTTGTGCGTAACGACACCGAGGCCCTGCTACAATCACACAGCGCAGATTTATCAGCAGACGCGTCCGGCTGCCTGCAGATGGCCCGATGGACGCTGCTGCAGCAGTGAATGAGAAGCTTTTCATGCATCACAAAGCAGCTGTGCAGAGGAATTTATAGATCATCACAGACAATTCCTCCTTTCATATATTTTATAGTGAAATCAAAGCGAATACTGGCTGATAGGTGAACAAGTTAAATGGAGAATTTGCATTTTAGGCATTACTCCAAGTAGTGACGCACTATTGTCAGCACAAAGATTTGAATGAGCCTCCATCCTACGTGAGAGCACAAAACTCCAGCAGCGTAAACGCAGGTCACTGTAAATCCCCTGTAACGCTCTGCAGACAGGAGCAACGCCTCAAACCCACATCAGTCTGTTTCATGAGGTCATAGCGTTTACAGGGAACTGTTCCCAGGACGGCATTTGACAGATTGACAGTAGCTCAATTTCACGTTTATAGGACAGCAAAGATTTTATTTTGTCGTTTTATTGATGTCTATTATTCGCTCGCGGTTTATAACGGAACACAACGGCGTCCTTTCAGATCTGCAAATTAAATTAAAAGCTTGATGAGAACTGATTATCATTTCCCTCAAAAGGGAGACGAGTCGTGATTGATTAAGATTCTGAGACAAAAGCGATGAGATGAATAAGAAAGATGCATTCGAGTGCAGACAAAACGCGGCTAAAAGAGCAGCTGTCAGCTTTCATCATCTGTCACGAGGAAGCAAATGTTTAATCTTTGATAATTGTAGAAGCAGCGTTTCTGGTTTTTCATTTATTTCCTTTTTTCAAAGGCACGTCATTCAGATTTCACAGCGCTGCTTTTACCTGCCCTGCTCTGCCCTGGGCTTCCAGCGCACCACTGACAAGACACCCGCTTTGATTTTGTAATTGTGAGCTGATATTCACGAGTAACGTCGGGCACGCCGAGGTCGTGAAGCTCGGCTCTTACTAACAACAGGGACGACGTCTTTCCCGCTCGGCCCGAGTTAAAAAACAACTAGAAGCAGTGAGTGAGAGCGAGCGAGCGAGGCCGAGTGAAAAACGAATTCTGCCACCTTTAACGGAAACAGAGGGAAATCTGGTTAACTCACCACAGTCCGCCTCGTCTGACCCATCTGCACAGTCAGGGTCCTCATCACAAACCCACAGTTTGGAAATGCAGTGCATGGAGGCTTTGCACTGGAACTGGTCTGGGGAGCAGGTGCTTTCAGCTACGGAGGGAATGAAGTCGCGTGAAAAGGAGAAAGTAATCCAGACATCGTATGATATTATATTTGTAGAAGAAGCTGCAGACACATTTTCAATCTAGCGAGGTAGCAGCAGCCTCTTGTTACATTGTTTCAAATGGCATTTTAATTTCAGTGGTGTCACGTTCCTCACAAAAGAGTATTCAAAACCACATCCAATCACGCTGGAAGTCTAAGGCCTGAAAGTAATTAGCTTCACTTTCATTAAGTCTCTTTCTCCTCCTGACTTTCTTGCATTTCTCTCTCTCACCCCCCCACCCCCCTGCAATCACATGCAAGACAAATGTGGCAATCTGAAAGAGTTGAACAGGGTATGATATTCTGATGAGTTACATCACTGCAGAGAAAATCTCTTCTTATCCTCTGCGTGATTCAATATCTAATCTCTTTTCACAGAAACAGGTCATAACAAGGGTTGTCTGTGGAATACTTAATGAAGACTATGTAAAGTTAATGGCTTCATATATTCTGTCCAAGCACAGAAATGCACTAAGTGCACTGAAAAAAAGGGATTTTTTAAAATCAGTTAGATTATACCTCTAAACCAGAGACGCCAAAATCCTTAAATCATCTTGTTTTTCAGCTTGTTTCTGCGGCGTTAGGACGCTGATCAAGTGAGGGATGCACGTAAGCTTCCCCCAGTCTAACATCCTGACTAAGCCATTCAAGACAATGAGTCTAAACGTAATAATGCTGAGCCTCACGGCAGTCTGTCTCGTCCTCTCCGTCGCCACAGTCGTCCTGGCCGTTGCAGCGCAGGTTAAGAGGGATGCACTTCTGTTTGCCTGTGCACTTGAACTGGCCCGACAGGCAGATGTACGTCTCTGAATTAGAGCAAAGGAAGAAGCACGAAGTCAGTTTCAGACTGAGTGGCAGTAACTCAGCAGACAACAGGTCAGTTTATCAAAACAGCTTTAATTATGAAGCAAAGGCTTTGAAGTCCTGCAGTAAAAGTGATTTTATTAATGATTAGTCTATAAAACGATACAAGCTGATGGTGACAAACGTTTCTGTTTGTCAACAATGAAAAACACAAACATGCTCAATTTACAAAAGTAAGAAAAACAACTGTGAGGCTGAACCCAGCAGAGGCCTGAAAGTCCTATAAACAAGTAATGAATTATTTATCACAATAGTTTTAGTTCATTTTCTGGTGACCGACTAAACTAATCGCCTGATTAAGTCATTATTTCAGTGCTAATAAGTAGCAGCCAAAAAAAGCAAAATAACACAAAGGAAACGATGCTGCCAGGTAACGAGCGACACAGGAGCGCCGTTTCCATCCTTACCACAGTTAGCTTCGTCCGTATTGTCGCCACAGTCGTTCTCGCCATCACAGATGAAGGGTGGAAGAGCACAAAGGCCGGTGCCACACTGAAAACGCCCGGGCTGACATTTGAATTCAGCTGTTGAGGAAATACGGTTCAGTCTATATACAGTAACAGTTTAACTGTAGCAGGCTCTGTGACCCGAGTGTCCTTACGCCCAAATCAATGTTGCTATTGCTCAAAGCTCACTAAAATAATGAGGTTGGCTTCCTCTGGTGTAGTGCGGCTCTAAAGCAACCCTGAAACAGCACGGCACTCACGGCAGTCGGCGGGCTCATCGGAGCCGTCCCCACAGTCGTCCACGGTGTCGCACTTCCACCAGAAAGGGATGCACTCGTCTGTGCCGCAGCGGAACTTTCAAAACCAAAACACAGAGTTTAAAGTCAGCGCGAACAGTCGTCGCTTCAAAGAAATCAATACGCAGACGTTTCCTCAGCCCTGAGGTGCACGTTTGAAGAGGGAAGCTTACGACACTCAAGCAATTTGTCTTCAGGGGAAAATCCTGATCAGGACAGAAGAAGGAGGGAAGAGTAACGGCTCACCTGACTGGACGTGCAGTTGGAGAGGCAGGTTTTGTTGTCGGCCGCCAAGTAAAAATTCGTGGGACAGGCACATTTGTGTTCCCCGCCGGGGGACAGGAGACACAGGTGGCTGCATCCTCCATTCGCAATCTGACACTGGTGCTTGGGAACTACACAGAAGACAGAAGCACGAGAGCGAGTTCAAACCGGATCACACAAACCGCTTTCCTCTGAAAACTCCAGAGTGCACGGACGCCGCTCGGCACCGGAGGACAGAATGAACACGAGCGCCAGATGGACTTCATACCTTCGGGCTGGCGCAGGGAGTGGTAGACCTTGATGGATTTGATGGCTTGCCAGGAGTTGAGGAGCTCGATCCCTTGAGCGCCGGTTGTCTTGTGAGCACGTCGCAGAGATTTGGACTTCCCGTCAGTCCAATAGACAAAGTCCTCAAACAAAGTCAGCGCCATTACTCCTTGGATGTGATCGTAGGACACTGGAAGGGGACGAATAACCACAGCGGACCTCAATTACACTCTGTCCTACTCTGCATAGCAACCGCGGTGCCGCTAATCCTGTAACAGCTGCACTCATGTAACACAGTGTGAATAATGATCACATACCAGTAAAACAAACTTTCATTGAGAAAATAAGCAGCTGTTCTTTAACCGAGCGACACCTTCGTCTCACCTTTGCGTCTCTGAGCGCCATCCATGGTGGCAAACAGGATGTGGTTGTCGTCGGCCCAGTAGAGCCTCTTGTTGGTGTAATCGATCGTGAGAGCTGTGGGGCTGTAGATCTCTGTGTCAATGATAACCGTCTGCCCTCGGCCGTCCATGCCGATGCGCCCGATGTGAGGAGGATCACAGCAGTCTACCCAGAAGATGTACCTGGTCAGAAGGATAGCACGGTTCAAAGAGCTGCTGTCACGAGGCCGCAGCTTTTATTGGCGTGGTAGCGTAGCGCACACGGTGATGAATGACGGCCATAAAAGGGTTTTACAAAGATTCAGATAAAAATAATCAATAATTAAATTCAGTGGGAGAACAAAAAAGCGGGTGTGCAAGACACAAATGCATCTTCCAATTTCAACTTAATGTGAGAGCGCTCATAAAAGAGCCTAACTGAAAACGTGAGAGCTGATCTCTGTGAAGCTGCGACGATCCTTCTAAGCAGGGATGCATTAAAGTGCAGCCACGACATGCTTACCCCGTCTGGGGGTCCAGAGCGAGATCTGTCGGGTTCTTGAGGCCCGAGCTGATCAGCACCGTAGGGTACAGCCCGTTGGCTTTGGACACTTCCATCGTTTTCTTTTCTGCGTCGCACCAGTACAGATTTTTTCCGATCCAGTCCACGGCTAAGGCACTGGGAACCGCTGTTCTGTGGACTATCTGGGAGCAGAGATTGAGAAAAATTAATTTTGGTGCATAGGTTTGTCCGGCGCATATCTTAGAAGTCATTAACATTTTCTTTCATGGATGAATGTCAAGAAATATATTGGATTTCAGCTGAACTGGCACGCAATATTGATAGGTCGGTGCTGTCAGTTTTAATAGAAATAGAAAGAAGAATTGTGCACTAAGAAGCCATTTTCTAAATCCCTCACACGCCCTTCAACAATAGGGAGATATTTGCCCTCAGAAAGGCTTCATCCTCCTCTTCTTCAGGACACATTAAACTGTTCTATTGTATTTAACAACTGTACACATCCAGAAGTAAAATTAGGACTATTATAGTTAGTAGGACAGATTTGTTTGAGTGTTTGACTGAGAAATGCAGCATCATTAACGGGCAGCAGAATCTGAGTTTAATGAACAAAACAGAAAGTGCATATCTGCAGCTACACAACACTGATGGGGTTTTAAATGACCTGCACATACATCACTGTATTCATTTCAGAAGGTGATAGAATCTGCAAAATTAGGACATCCAGTAAGTATGATGGCTTTAAAATGTGCTTCTTTTATTATGGCCTTAATGAGTTCACAGCCCGGGTTTGTGTTTGTTCACAGAACAGTGTACTCAGTGTACTCGGTAGCAGCATGCAGCAGCAGCATGCAGCAGCAGCATGCAGCAGCAGCAGCATGCAGCAGCAGCATGCAGCAGCAGCGTGCAGCAGCAGCGTGCAGCAGCAGCGTGCAGCAGCAGCGTGCAGCAGCAGCGTGCAGCAGCAGCAGCAGCAGCAGCAGCAGCGTGCTCCAAAATCTGAAATGTTCTAATAAAGCAAAGCAATGCAAACATCTCTAAAAAGCAGAGAAAACCACAGAAAAAGCTTCTGCTCAATAGTCTCGCCCCCCTCGCGTGGCCAACCGTTACTATGAGGACTGGATATCAGTGACTCTTTTAATTAACCTGATGTGAGAAGCTCCTGTATCTGTGTCTCAGACACTTTGTCCTTTTGCTAAGCGGTAGCAGTGGCTCAAGCTTACAGAGTGAAAGTAATTGAGCTGAATAAGCCTAATGCCCCACGCAGTTATTTTAATGAGAAGTGGCACGGGGCGCTCAGCGGGTGTTCTGCTTAAATCCCAGTGTCCATTGTGCGGACTTCAATCTCGTGGCCTGCGCGAAACCTCGGCCATTACGCAAAAAACTCCATTGTATCATTACGCCCGCTGCATTCATCTAAAAGCCATTGATGATATTCCCATTATCACTAACATGCATTAATTTCTGTTAAGCAAACAGGTCATCGAGTGCTGACAGAAAAAGAAAAACGCTGCTAAGGATAAAAAAATAACCAGCATCATCTTAGCAGTGATAATGAGCCACTTAAGCAACATGCAATGACTCATCTTCAAAATAGAGAAAGGTTGCTGTTGAACTGCAGCTTGATGACTTAAATGGATCATCGAGAGAGAACTCGGCACAGAGAGAAAAAGAAGTTAACAAAGGGTTGGAGCAGGTGGAGCAAATGGATGTTTGACAGGGTGCTATGAGGCACTGCGTGGCACAGTCAGCACGGAGGTCCGCGGTACCTTCAGGTCGCTCCCGTTCAGGCGCATTCTGTTGATCTTTCGACCACTCGGCCTGGTTGAGTCCACCCAGTAGATAAATTCTTTCTTGTAATCAAAATCCAGATGGATGATGTTGTAGAGGCCCTGAGAATCACACAAAGACAGGAAATGCTGAGATTTAGTTTACCGAGAACGGCTAATGACACCGGCCGAGGTGAAACATCAGCTTGAAATGCTCGATTTCTCCAGCATCTTTGTGCGATGTGATTTTGACTGTGATATCGATTTATGTTCCCATAGGTTCCAGTACTTTCAACCACACAAAGCTTTGGATAAGTGAGTCGAGACCACGTTGCAGTCTATCAAAACAGAAGATGGAAGTGCTCTCCTCCTCTGTCATGCTCACAGGACCCCTCTGTCAGTCACACAGAGCTGCTCACCAAACAAGTGCCCCCGCCCCGCTGTCTCACACTGTGGGTGCTGAGAAAAGATGTCAGACAATCTGACAGGAGAAACGAGACATCTTCATCAGACCATCAACACCCTCACAGACAGGTGCCAAAGCGTCCTGGGGGGACCTTTCTCACTCTAAACACCAGCTATAGAGATGAAGCCTGCATGCCCCTTTATCAGCGCTTCCACCGCCGCTGCATTTTCCATTCGTTTCCCTGCAGACGCTGCAGAATCCAGCACTCGTAATGGATTCTTCGAACGTGAAATAAAACTTTTAAAAATAACTCTTTCATTCTGTTCCATGATTGTTGATGAATTTGAGGGAAAACATAACTGAAAGCTAATGAACAATATGACCGTATAAAACTCATATTTTCTTTTTGTTTTTATTTCAGTCAGATTAGATTTTTATGTGAATCTGCTTAAATCTCGTCTGAGCAAAATTATGTTGCATCAATTTTGCAGCAAATCAAGTATTTTCACAGAGCTCAGAGGTTTAGTGTTAACCACAGTTTGTTGTTTTGGTTTGTGAGCTTGAATAGTTTTATGTGTGTTGTGAGAGCAGACTTGCATACAGTTAAACATGTATGGATTATATATTCTGAATACTGTTTGGTAAATAAGGGGATTTGATATAATGTGGAAAGAATCCTGCTGCTTTTCCAGTACAAACATTGTGTAGACACGCAGATATTCATGAAAACTTTTCTTATTTCAGATATATTTAGATTTTCAAAATAAAGATCAGTCTGATTACTTATGAGATAATGCTTCTGGGGTTATTATTAGTCAGTCCAACACAAATGAACATGATGCCACAGGCGAAGCAAAACTAAACACACTGAACATGGAAACACAAGACTTTCAAAATAAAACAGGAAACATGAAGAGACGTAAACTGGGACATGCAAGCTTGACACAAGAGACAGAGAGAGGACGAAGGACACAGAGAAGACACAAGGGGAACCTACAAAGACAAGGAGACACTAGACGAACACTAAACCCAGACCAGGCCCCCTGACTCTCTCTCTGCAGACATATCTCCTCTGCCAAGGACAAAAACAGGTAGTGTGTAAATATAAGAAATTAGTGTTGTTTTACTTCTGCTGTTTACATTTTAACTCAGGCTCAATGTAGCCTCTTGAATTTTTCTGACAGAGAACAGTGTTAATGTTTAGCTACCAACGAGGCACTGAGACTCATCCTGAAATAACCAGGCCTGCCAATAATCCTCCGGCTTGTTCAAATATTGAATAAAGCAGAGCTCCTGTAACCACACAGTGCAAAGAGGAGCAGACCTGTGACAAAAGCCGGCATCTTTCATAGTACAAGAGAGGAACGAACACAATTGCATTATATTAATTAGATTATTCTCTATGCAACACAGCACTATAACATTTTTATTATACTGTACTATTAATATGATTTATTTTTTCATACATGTACAATAACAGGAAATGTTTTTTGTATTTTCATTTAATTATGTCGTTTAGATGTTTTACAAATGATCATATTTTACACAACACGGATGTAAAGAGTAACAATAAAAACATTTTTATAAAATGCGGGTACGTGAGGGTGTGGTGAAGTGAAATGAGGTCAGCTGCCGATAACAGGCTGTGATTAAAGTGAGCTGTGGCTAATGAGAACAGCAGTGCAATCAGCAGAATACAGCGAGTCAAGAGGTTAATATGAGCGTGAGAGCAGACCCTCGGACGGCTGTGAGGTGATTTACAGTGAATCACAGTTAAACATTTGCGATGCTCAACAGTCAGATTTAAGCTTCGCCTGAAGCAGCAGAGATGAGACCTCAGCATGACTGAAATAGTCTTTCCTCCGGGTCCCCTGGGCGATTTCTCTCATCACCAATCAGAACTACCAACTGTCCTCTGCCTTTATGGGAGGTTGGAAGATCAAGGTGGACACCAAATACCGTACATGAATAGAGAAAATAAGTTAGAGAGGTTTGTGCATCATGTGTAGGTTTGATGCTAAAGGTCAGAGAATAAAGTTTTACCTCTGCACAAACTCAATCTGGTTCAACCAGGTGACACAAAAGTGTTCAGAATAAATCATCAAACAGTATGTTAATGCACATATTAGATCATTATATGTTACCATCTTAGTGTCATTGCAACTGTAGAACAGTTACAGTTACATTACACGGCAGCAGACAGTTTAAATCTTATTATGTAAAATAATGCATGATGGGGAAACAGCGTTACAGGGTCATTAGGGTGCAACCGCTGGACAGCACAGACTGATTAAAGGCAAACAAAGCACCAAAAATAATTTCTATTGTGTTACTACGGACTCCTCTCTGTAAAGGTATCAGTACAACAGGGTTAGGGGACATTCAAGCACAAAAAAGAACAGGATGATTATCTGTAGCCTCTAATATCTAATGATCGTCTATCCAAGAATAACATGCACGTATCACTTACCTGTTTCAGGATGGTGTAATTTGAGCCATCCACACTCAATTTGCGGATCTCGTGGTGGTCTGCCATAATGAGAAAGGGCTCTTCAGCTAAAATGAGGAACATGCATCGTTAGAGGGCTTCTGCACGCTGAGCAAACCTGAGAAACTCTAAAAAAAAAAATCAGACTTACCTGACAGAGCCTTGCATGTGTTAGGATTACGCTCCAAGGCTTCGTAGCCATCCACACACAGGCATTTGTAGGAGCCGTACGTGTTTATGCAGCGCTGGCTGCAAGGAAGTGTCGTGGAGCACTCGTCAACATCCACACAAGTCCTGCCATCGTCCTTCAGATAGAAACCAGGCCAGCATTTACACTGATCACAAAAGCAGAAACAAAGAGTTTTGATCATGAGCGCAGGAAACAAAAAGCCTCAGTCGAGCTGTCGCGACGCTTCCTCTGCTGCAGTCAGACAAATTATTAACATTTTAACTTGTGTCAGTGAGACAGCTTTGTTATTAAAGCAACATCAAAGCAATTTTAGAGCAGCTTGCAGTAACAAACCATGTATCTCTGGGCCTCAGTGTAATGCAGGTCAGCAAAAAGCTCCCAAACCAAGCACCAAACAGAAGTTGGCATCTAAGCCATGATTTAGACGTACTGTTCCTCAGCTTAAAAACTCCATTGCACTCCAGTGACCGAGGACCCCAAAAAATAACTAAAAGTGCTTGAATCAGCTGCTCGGGAGCCGCTGCAAATCCCTTTCTTATCCAAAGTTATAACCTTGAGGGCCTTTCTGCTGATCTTCCTGTTCAGGCCACAAAAGGATGAGCTAAGGGTCCGCATCGACGTGCTCGACGTGCAGCTCTGCCCCTGCTGCAACGAGGAGGAGATGCTTCCTGTGCTTTCAGCCTCTTTGTAAACCACCATCACGAGGAAGAACAGGAGAAGAAAATTCAGAGGAAGCGATAAAACCGCCGCAGAACGACAACAGGCAAAGGCACCAAAACACTCCGGGGGTGTGGCCTTGAACTTTGACCCCCGCACCATTGCCAGGTACCATAGAATCGCAGAGCACAGTGAGGGAGCAGGTGTTGGCATATCATTAAGCTCACCTTACAGTCTTCAAGGTTATTCAAAAAGTGAGAGGCAGCGTGTGCTGTATATACTCCCACCCATCTTTATCTGTGTAATGAAGTGCAAAGTTAGCCTTGATTTATTATCAGCCATTAATCATTCAGGTCCACCACTGCTAATATAAGCTCCATATTTCACCTGCTACTGAATTGGAATTTATGCAAGTGCTTAAAATGTAGGTCACAGTGTTTGACACCTTACAGCGTGACTCATGGTTCCAGATGCAGATGAAACCCTGAGACTCATTTTTAGGCTGTTTTGCATGAATTGCAAACTGATTTTGGTTTGCTGGTCTTTATCATCGATGATGCCTACTGGACACTTACCTTATAGCCTACAGGAAGGTCCTGGCAGTCCTGCGTACACCCACTGACTCTGCGGTTCAAACATTCGTTCACATTGCAGTTCCTCTCGTCTGATCGGTCCCCGCAGTCATCTTTGCCATCGCAAAGGTTCCCCTGAGAAATGCAGCGTCCGTTGGAACACATGAAGAAGGAGCCATTGCACAAGCTTCCTGAAAAGAGCAAGACATGGGTGTGAAGGCAGAGCGCCCTGCAATTCCTCCATGAAGGAGAGGAATGACTTGAACCTGACAGTGGATCCTGGGAGATTAATCCCTTTAAGTAAATCTCTCCCGGATGCAGCGCCGTTTTTGTTTGCAGCATATATACGCACCAGCTTCCTGGGTGATTGGTGCTGCTGATGACACTGACGAGAGATTCCAGCTGAGAGCCAAACAGCAGTCTTACCTGCAGCCAGACATTTAAGGTTCAGAGGCAGTTCGTCAGAGTGGTCGGGACAGTCTGCGTAACCATCGCACTCCCACTGAGAGCTGAGAAGACAGCGCCCGTCCCCACAGCGAAATTCCTCTGATCCACAGGAACGATAGACTGAAGAAAGAGAAAGACAGCCGCTCTCTTACTGCAGTTGGCAGCGACATTGTTTTAGATTAGGGCACATCTTTAGCTGAATCCAAATCAGTTCTGTCAAATCAAGCTGCAAAAGCGAGATTTCCACGACTATGGTTCATAATGTCATTAGCATGGTGATCTGGAGGCGTAATGGCATTCAGCTGCATTGGCCAACATCTCTACAATAAATGCACACGTTTCATCAGCCGGTAATCATAAACCACGGCTGCCACAGAGAACCCCCCCTCTGCGAGACAAACAGTCAAAGCTGCAGTAAAGCTAATAAACACAGAACGTCGTGCACGTGATCCTTCTGTTTGGAAGCAGGAATGTGGATCTGATTCACAGGCCGACGCTGACTTTCTGCTCACTGCCTTTGGGCACTTTTTTAAACTTCCTGCTACTTTACATCAATAAGACGGTCACTTGCTGAAATACAGTAATGATAAACATTGCAGTGTAGTTACAAGTATCACATCAACATGCAATACCTCTTTACAACTGCTGCATTACAAAAAAATCAATTCAGTTTTATTTATGTAGCACCAAATGACACCAAGTTTCCTGTGAATGGAGCCATAGCTTAAATAGACAACAGTCCTCGATGTAGTTTCTCAATATTTACTTTCAAAAGTCCAAACAGGTCCACAGCAACAGAACTCCAAATTATGCAAACGTATGAAGCTCAATTCAAAATGGATGAAGAGAAATTTCAAGGTCAAAAAACTATGTGGCTCCACTGTCCCCCAACTTCCTGTTTCTGCTGCACTATCAAAATAAAAGCATACATTTCAAATTAAACTGCATGTGGGCTCCTACACCAAGAGTCGCCTCAAGTTGCTTCATCCTGGAAAGACCCTGCAGTAATCTTACAGTCTGAGCTGGCCCCGCCCCTCCCTGAGCCTGGTTCTGCCGGAGGTTTCTTCCTGTTAAAAGGGAGTTTTTCCTTCCCACTGTCACCAAAGTGCTTGCTCATAGGGGGCCATATGATTGTTGGGTTTTTCTCTGTATGTATTATTGTAGGGTCTACCTTACAATATAAAGCGCCTTGAGGCGACTGTTGTTGTGATTTGATGCTGTATAAATAAAACTGAATTAATATTTATTCTTCAACATTATTCATATAACACATTTAATGTATAAAATACTGTTATGGAACTTGCCTGGTGCAGCTTTAAGCACGAGCACATTGATAGTGAATATAAGAAAAATGAAAAACAAGATAAATCTACTTGCCACATTCCACCGACTCATCAGATCCGTCTCCACAGTCGTTATCGTGGTCACAAACGAATCGCTGGGGGATGCACGCTTTGTTGTGGCAGCGAAACGAGCTGTCATCGCATGTGTTGTTGGGTGCTGATGCATTAAAAGAAATTAGTTAAATTGCTAATCTGTGGATAAACACTCTAAAACCAAACATGCAGCACTCTGAGAAGATGACATCACGTCTGGGGCTAACCAAATGTCTGAATGCAGATAAAACAGGCTGAAACTGAACAATCCTAATCTATTAACCACTGCTTCACATGTTTGCTCTGAACATAAATATCACGCAGAGATTAGGACTGGGTGTTTGGTTGGTGGGTTCCTTAATTTGCAACAAAATGACAGCGTGCAAACACGCGTCGACTTGCAGCTTTGTTCTTTGAAATAATTTGTTTTGAAGAATTTACCACAGCCAGCAGCGGAAAGTTCGTCACTCCCATCAGGACAGTCTCTCTCCCCGTCACACAGCCAGCGTTTTGGAACACAGGCATAAGACCCGGGGCAGCTGAACAGCCCCGGAGCACACGTCACCGTGCCTGAGAGCAAAACACAGACGCACTTTCAAAAGAGTGCATCCAATCAGAAGCGGACGTCTTTGGTTTAGTTTGAATGTTACCTTAGAAATGCTTTCAACTGATACTCAGTTTTGACCCCAGTAAACTCGACCCATCGCTGTGCACATTCTGACTGTGCTGTGGTGCATAAATGATGCACGTCAGCAGTGAGGCAAAGGTAAATACAGTCGTTCAATTAGCCATGTACAGCTGAATGCAGATCTTGCTTTGGACAGTAATTGTAAGTGAGGAGCCTGTGGACCGTTTCTTCCTTGACACTCCATTACAACCAAATTATACAACCGGTGCTCACAGCAATTCCTGTCTCTTTATTGCGGTAGTATTCGTTTCATTTTATTGTAAAATTCATTACATACACATCTCATTTGCCCATTGAAATAGTTATGTCTCCGGGGCCTCAGTGATGAAAAATCTATTTGCCTCAGTGCTCGCTCGAATTATCAAAAACGCCCGCAGTCTCATTTGTTGCCTCATTAAGATTGTTTCATTTCTCTACATTCATTTCCAGCTCGGCTACAGGAGCACGTGAAGCCACGGCGCTGTAATGCGATATGGCGAATGTGACCTTTTATAGCACAATCAGACTTTGCATGACAGCTGAAAGGGCACTAACCACAGATCTGCACGCTCTCATCCAGGCCGTCCTCACAGTCGTTCTCGCCGTCGCACAGCCACTGCTTGGCAATGCACTTGTTCTTGGAGCAGGCGAACTGGTTCCACAAGCAGGACGAGTCTGCAGAGGGCAGTGGACGAGGAATTTCAGTGCCATAAATCACACAAAGTGAGGAGGAAACCACAACAAATGTGCCATAGCCTACAGAGGGAGCAGAGCATTTTTAATCAAAACTCAGAAAGTGGGCTGACTCCTACTTGCCCCTTGGCTTGCTTGTTTTTCTCTTTAGCTTTTCAGCTCAGCAGCACACAAACGTGCACATAGCTGCCACACCACCCGTTGCAAATAGCACTTTTCCCAAAGGATTGTAGTTACAGGGCAATAAAATCGAATCACTTGAACATTGATTCAAATCATTTTTGCTCTTCGTGAAACGATACTGGAGTGGGACCGGAAACCAAGGATGCCTTCTGCTGATTACCGTGTGCAGTTATTGTGCAGAAGGAAGAATTTGTGTCACTGAGCCACCTCGTTTCCCCGGCGAGATCTGTGGTCTCATTCTCTCTGATGTCAGGCCCAGCAAAGTCTGCCAGAGCTTTGATAAGATACTGGGAGGAGGATACGGGATGCGCGCACCAGGTCAGACCGCAGCACGAGCAAATATGGATACGACTGAGGGTGGGGGGTGTCTCACGCTGGGCTGCTTTCCTTTCTGTCAGACTTTGCACTAACTTTATGTGTTCTGATACTACGATGGAAGATAAGGACAAGATAAACATTAAACAGCAAAATCTGGAAACCTTGATTATCCAGACTTTCCGTGCGCGATACCAAATTTGCACTTCAAATGCAAACAGCTGCTTCTTGTGTATGACAAAATAGCAGGTCTACAGCACGATAAACCTATCAAAGAAAGTCTTTCATGTCTCATTCTCAATAGTGTTTTGCACAGTGGAAAAGTGCACTGTGAATCGTGAAGAGACAAACGAGTGTTTGGTCTAATCAGCCGTGGAATTTCACATTTCTGAAATGTAATAACGTTTCCCTCAAAGCACATTCCCGATGCAGTTAGATTATCAGTGGATTGGGCTTTTTATATGATAATTAACTCAGAGGGATGGGAATATTGTCTATTTGTCCGGGAAAAGCTATTCAGAACTTCTCAAAGAATTATGGCGTAATTCATATCAGCTCTGACAGAAGCACATTCGAAGCACGGGGACGTTATCGTTTCACACAAAACCACATTTCCAGTTAAAGGAATGGAAATGGTGTTGGTGTGTTATGCATCTGCTACAACGTTCGCAGGCAATTTACAAAATAAATCTGATAACTCGGAAATGCATTAAATTTGAAAATTGCACTGAACTCCCTCTTCTATTGTTTGTAGCTGAGGTCCTCGGTAATTACACAGGAAGAAAGGCCACATTTGTGTTATCGCAGAGAAATGCTTTCAAAGGCATGCACTTAAGTCTTTTGCTCGCATTTTATTTGTGTTTGTCTTAATTATGTAAGCTGCTGCCGAGCTGCTCGTTTAAAAATAAATCGTTGAGGCTGTACTCTGAATGGCACGTGGATGCTAAATGCTAACTGTGTAGTTACTTTTGGCATCATGATCTCAGTTTAGCATGTCAGCATGAAGCTGTTTGGTTCTGCAAAGGTCATGTGTCACAGAAGGTAGAGTGATTACAAAGATCAAGGAATCATAGAAGTCACAGGATGCCTTTCATCAGTCGCAGAAACAGCTGAATTAGATGCTAATGTTCAACGATGTGATGCTGATGCTCTGATGTGCAGAGCTGGACTAACTGCAAAGGATGCAGCTGATCAGCTGCTGAAGCTAGGACAGGAAGAGAGGTGAGGATGAGAAGAGGTGGCTTCATGCTGAGAAAGAGCTCCTCAGATGTGAGGTTTGATTTGAGAGTGCTGATGGAGACGTTTAGAGGAGGTCAGAGTGTCACTCGGTCTCTCAGAGAAAGCAGATGATTGGCTGAGGTGTGCAGTAGGAGCAGAGGTGGGGAGTAATGAAGTACAAATACTTAAGTAGAATTTTCTGTACTGTATTTTTAAACACTAGTATCTGTACTTCAGACAGGCTGTACTTTTGCCACCTTTGAGTAGGCGTGACAGGTGGGTACAAGGTGGGGGTGGGATTACAGGATGACTGCCTTCTTGTTTGCAGTGATGATGGAGAGGCGGAGTCTCTCGTGTTTACAGGTGACATTGTGATTTTTAGAGCAGGTGGAGGAGAGCCTGGAGAGGTGGAGGTATCCCCTGCAGAGGGTAGCAATGAAAGAAACAAGACAGAGTACTCGTGTGGACGAGAGGGAGACGGGAGGAGAACATGTAAGGAGCCTGGAGGTGGGCGTCACAACTGGAGGGGATCAGGCACGACACGAGCAGAGATGAAAAAGAGAGGATGAAGATGGAGCTGCCAAGCAAGAGGAAACGAGGAGGTTTGTGGAGATGCAGATGGTTGGTGCGACAGAGGAGGATGCTGGGAGGAGAAGTAGCTGACGCAGACCTGTGAGTGTGAAAGTGCTCGTTTACCTCACAGAGAAGGCAGAGCTGAGCACAGCCGACTGCTTAGCGACTCCTTACACAGGCTGGAAGAAGATTGCACGCGATGAGGGCAGCAAGGCCTTCTTCAAGGGAGCCTGGTCTAACGTGCTGAGAGGCATGGGTGGCGCCTTTGTGCTCGTCTTGTATGACGAGCTTAAGAAAGTCATCTAAGATGTTTTTGTATGTTCACTGCTCATGTTGTGAAGTTTAACTGTAACATATCTTGTACATTTGGAAGGACTTAAATGCCGAGCTATATTTATAGGGACCAACTAGTATTTTCTACTAGTTGTACTGGGGGAATATGTTATGCACTTTTTTCTGTACTGTATTTTTAAACACTAGTAAGTTCATTGCATTGTCTGAGACAATGCAATGAACTGACAACGCCAATCAAGTCAGCAACGGTTTCCACCCTGCGTGTGTGTGCACATAACTTCATCAGGTCCAATTACCGCGTGTGTGCGTGACGGCTACGACGCCGCGAACCACTACCTGCATTAAAGCACCCGGCTCATTTTTCCCTGACGCCAGAAGCACTGACATGTGAACAGACGCGTGTACAAGCTTCTCATTTTGTGGGCAAATTACGTTAATCCATACCACGACTTAACTACGGTCCTCCTGTTTAATTGGAGAGATCTTCGAGTTTGCATTAAGTTCTGAACACATTACCATGCATGAAAGCAGAAGAATAAACGCTCTCGCAGCCTCTGGTGAGGGAAGCAGAGGAGTGGCATTGTACTGTGTAATCCTTTCATATGTCACCGCTTTCCAGTGAACCCATATTTCCATCTTCAGTGTAACCGCTTCAGTGAGTGATGGCTCATTAATTAATTGTTACACTGGAAGGGCTGTATATTATAATTCAAAGAGAGCAGGGGAAAATGGTGCGTCTACCACCGCCTCGCTCTGAATTCAGGGTCAGAATTAGACTTTCAAACAAGCAGCAACACCCACTTGAGAAATCTCAAACGCACAATCAGGCTAAGCAAAACAAAGTGAGAAGGAATTGCCTCATGGCGCGATAAACAATCATCTCTTGTCTTTCTGCCTCCTATTTATATATTTAACGTGATATTTGTTGCAGGCCTGGATCTATTTAAATGACAAAAACATTACAACAAATAGCTTCTAGTTAATAGAAAATAAATATCCTTGCAAGCGCTGACAGCGTTGTGTGCTGGAATAAAATACCTCATCTATTATTTCAGTTTATTCTGGGGAAGCTCTTCTAAGAGGGTGACGATTTGTTGGCCTACCGCATTGGAATTCATCTGCTCCGTCTTCACAGTCCTTTTGGCCATCGCACAGCCACACGCTGGAAATGCAGTTCCCGCTTGGACACGCAAAGTGTCCCTCCTCACACTTCTGCCCATGGGAAACTGGCACAAGCAACAAAACCAAGTCAGTGCGCTGGGCTTAAGCAGCGATTGAGATCATTATCTTTCCTAAGCTCTCTCTGGAGCTCTCATTCCTCTGTCATAATCGTCTCTGAAAACCAGATCTGTCTTAAGTCTTTTCTAATTGAGGCTTCCTTGATCTGCCTGCGAACGAAGAGGCAAAATGTGTGTTTTTGTGCGTGCCTGTGCTCACCCTGGCAGTTGGTCTCGTCAGCATAGTCGCCGCAATCATTGGCGCCATCGCAGATCCACGAGGCGTGGATGCACAGCGAGGTGGAGTTGCAGCTGATGAAATCTTTTTCTTTCACTCCCAGCTTGTAAAAGTGAGAGCAGTCGGTGTGGTCTGAATACAAAACACAGAAGCACAACTCGTCACAATGCCACTGCTGTGTGTGTGTGTGTGTTTTAACTGCGATGGAGGACTTACTGCAGCTTTTTTCGTCCGAGGCGTCGGCGCAGTCAATGACCTGGTTGCACCACGCCGAGCTGGGCACACAGCTCCCGTCTTTGCACGACGATTCTGATGAGCCGCACGTGACATCTACGGTAGAAGATTAGCATTTCAAAGAGAGACGGGAACAAAAGCAGCACTCGTAGACAGACGCGTGCAGCTCGTAACAACACTTGGACTCCCAACATCTGTGCAGGTGGAGTGCTAACAGCTACCTGAATGCCATGACCTTGTGTGTGCTTCAGTTTTCTTCCCATGTCCATTTCATTTGTCTGCATTCATCAATCTGTCATTTTCTGCTATTATGTAAAAAAGTTTTTGTTTCATGTCCCATGTAAAGAAAACGCTGATGAAGGTACAACATCTAGTCAGGTAAACTCAGGTCCACATTCATTATAAAGCTGCTAGTGTCTGCTCAGGCAGCTTGATATAAACACCTCAGTATGTTTCTGCCTTTAAACTAAATACTTACATTAAATAAAATCACTGCGCTCTGTTGGAATAAAGAAAACATTGTACAGGCTCCCAGAATCAGCTTTTGGGGTAAGATTCTTTGAATTTTTGCACTCGCTATGATCTCGTGGCTCATTAGGGAGCAAAGGCTCAGCACAGCATGGGGTCCAGCGTGAAACACTGACAGAAGCAGTAGTGTGACTGGGTTCTGCCTTCGTGGATGGATAGGAGGATGGATAGCCCAGCAGATCACAGGGCTGTAACTTACTGCTACACAATGCTTCGTCGGAGTTATCCCCGCAGTCATCGATCCCGTCACAGAAGCGGTTAGTGGCCACGCACCGCTGGTTGTAGCAGGGCCGAAAACCCTTCCGGCAGCTCCGGTTGTCTAAACAAATAGAAATGCATGTATGTGTTAAACTCCAGTATGGTGACATTTGTGAGTCATCAGGCTTTTATAAGAACTCAGACCAAGCTAACGTGCTTTTTGATGCTCTTACCGCAGTATTGCATCTTCTCATCTGATTTATCTTTGCAGTGGGCAATTCCATCACAGGTCAGCTGGAAGTCGATGCATTCTCCATTCCCACACTCATACTCAGTGTAGATGTTGCAGGAGGAATTCTCTGCTGCAAAGGAAGAATGTGGAAATATTATTGCACAAACTGGAGCGAGCCACACATTTACATTCGCGTCAGTATGAAAATGCTGCATTCAATACCATACTTTCAGTCGGTCGCCTGCGAATTGTTGAGAATATTATGATGCTGCACTGATGGTCGATTTGGTGTACAGTGCCATAACATGAAACGCCAACATTTGTAGTGATTTTCTCCAGGCATGAATTAAAATTCCAGCAACTTTCACAGACTTTGATCAGCCGTCCTCTGAACTGCTACTTGCAGCTTTGCAAGTCAAAAACGCTAAACTTCCTCCTAATGAGTCAGACTGGAGTGTGGGTAAGAAGCCTGCCATCGTCTGCCATGACATCCAAGCGATCATCCAGCTCCGAGTCACTTGCCACGTTCAGGCTGGCCAAACTTTCCTCGTTTGAACAGCTCCACCCACCATATGGTCTACCATCACTGCATTTCATATTCAAGCAGCAATGTCACATTAGACGCAAACGCTGCTGCCATGTTGCCTCGTGACTCGACGTTATATGTGGAAAACAACCTGCTCCTCTCGACTTTTCTTATACTCAAATATAACATGCAGTAGCTCATACTGAACCTCTGTAAGTGCTGTAAAGCCACAGCTGTTTGATTGTGTGTAGTTATGTAGCGAGGACGGAGTTCAAAAATGTCCGTTTACGTAAAGAGACGGGCAGAGGCCGGGTTACACTGAGCTCGTAAATGTAGGCAAAGTAATCCCAATTAAATCTGAAGCTTTCCGTGACTTACACACACATCTGTTGTCGTCTAAAAGCACACGCTCTCCACGGCAAGTGCAATTGACCCTCCCGTACGGGGTCAGCAGGCAAAGGTCGCCGCAGCCTCCGTTCATGTGTCTGCATGGGGACAGCTGACCTTCAATAAGAATCAAACAGAAGCAAGTCCAGCTTTTAAAGCAGTCACAGTGATGTTGTTTTAAAATACAATCCTAAAGTCGAGTGACTTACCTTCAGCAGACTTAGCATTAACATCAGCAACAACATGACTTATTTCCCCTGTACTGTCCAAATATAACGCCTAACATCTCTGCTCGTTTCTTTGTCCTCCGACTCCTCCGATGATCAGAAGACTAAAAATGCTACATTGATACATCATCTGAAGGTCTCTATCAATATCTATACCAGATGTTATCATCATGTTGCTTAGCAGCTGCCTAACAATATGGCTGACAGCCTTTATGCAGCATTTCAGCATTACCCATAACATCTTATAAAGGCATGCGGGTTTTATCTAATGACAACAACATCTATGTTATATCAGAAAACTTCAACTTTGTATGACTTTGCATATTATGACACATCATCTGGTTGCTTGGCAACTACCTAGCAATGGGATAAAAGTACCTTTTTTGCCAATTATTTGGTATCTAATTTATATAAACAAAAAGTTAATTATTCATGACATATTATAACATCATTGTGTTGAGCAGCAACCACATAGTGATGCTAGGTTGCTAAGATTTATATTTTTTTTTCACATATATACACACACAGCTTAAAACATACTTAAAAAAGGAACAACCTGCCTGATGCTGTAGCATGTAGCAGGAATACAACATGTTGTTCGCAGGATTTTGTCCAAAATAAGTCAAGAATGAAAATGTTACTTTGTGAGTCCGAGGTCCTGGCACTGAATATTCAAGAGTTAAGTGTAATTATAACTAAGTGGAAGCGATTGGGAATGACAGCAGCTTAGACTGGCCTGCACAGAGTCCTGAGCTCAACCTGACAGGACACCTCTGGGATGACTCAGACGTCCGACATCAGGGTCTGAGCTCACAAATGTGCTTCTTAATTGTTAAAGAATTCCCATAAACACTCCTAAACCTTATGGAAAGCTTTCCCAGAAGAACTGAAAAACTCTTATAGCTGCAAAAGTTCATAATAAATCATATTAAACTGTGTGGATTAAGGATGGGATGTCGAGCTCATGTGACGGCAGACGAGCCGTTACTTCTGTCAGTACAGTGTGTGTGCGTGACTGGACATCATCCTGCTGTGAGTACGTCAATATTTAATGTTGACAACACTCATCTGTTGTGTAATTTAGCTAAATATGTAATTATTTATAAAGAGGATATACGGTTATGATAAATGTAAAGACAAAAAAGTATAAAGTGAGTTTTAAATTCCTTAAATTTCAACCCAAATCTGGAAAAATGTGGCATCAAAGTCCAACCAATGGGACGCACTTACACCCACATCCCTCTGCCCTACTTGGAAATTAAACTTTTTATGACACTTAAGATACTCCCTTTATAACAAAAGTCACTTTTTATATTAATTACCTCTGAGGCTTAAGTTTCTAGCTGCTCTAAATAAGACCACTTTCATTTATCAGCCCTGGTGTTTTCTGCATTAAATTAAGATTCACTTTTACATATATGTTTTTTGTTGGGTATCTTCTATATATACACATCTGGGTAGAACACGCGTGAAATGTGTAACTGTTGATTATTTATGTAATGTGATCAAACATTAAGACTGATCAGGATTGGTCTAAATGTTACTGAAGTGAAACGAACGTCAATGTGGGAAGAAACTGTATCGAGAACTTAGAAAAAACAGACTGAACACAGATGAGGGCATGCATGCTCTGACTACATTTACCACCCTCACACTTTCAGTCAATGATCCAAAACAACATTAATGTGTCTAATATCCGTCCAAAAACACGCCACGGCTCGTGCAAACACGCAACACACAAATATTTGCAGAAACGACTCTGCATGCAGTGGCTATGAAATTCGCCGTATCCCAGATGTTCAAACACTCACAGTTGTTGGTATCCTTGGCCACAGCGATAATTCCCATTGGCTGGTGGGGAATATCTGCTCTAAGTACTTTGGTGTCGCCGCCTGTGTACTTGTTTGATCGCAGCACAGACCTGCGGGCCCAGTCTGACCAGTAGATGAAGTCTGCATAGATGGCGAGCCCGTAGAAGTTTCCAGGTCCTGATTTAATTATGACCTAAAAACAGGTAAAGAGAACACGGCTGTTAGGTCGGAGAGATCAGTGACGTCACTTTGACGTCACCCCCGCCGCCCACTTGACTGCTTAACCCAGATGTTGGGGGAGTAAATGACAGCGCCACTGAAAGGCAAGAATCCATCAGACGACACCCTCGGCGACTCTCCAGGCTCGTGGAGGGCCGAGGGGTGCGGGTGGTCGTGGTGGGGAAGCAGCTCTGTAGTCTCAGCCATTAGCAGAACAGGCTTGTAAGTGACATCACATTAGCCCTCTGCCATAGTGGGATTAACGGGACAGGTGTTGATTAAAGCAGCGCAGCGTGCGGAAGCAACAACTGGCCATCAGGTAAGTGAGAGACAGAGAGAAGAGAGGGAGCCGCCAGATGGGTCGGGTAGAACATATTGACAGGAAATTAGATTTGGGAGTCGTTCCGTTTACGGCCAGAAACGCATTAGTTTTGTGCCGAACTCGTGAAAATTGAAAATATTTCATAGCTTCTTATCAGATTCTCTTCATTCAACAATATTCAAATATAACGCTTTAATTGTCACGTCAACCACCTCCCAGCTGATTACTTTAACAGGCCTCAGATTTACGAACACTGCTGAAGTAAAACGACACAAACTGCTTCCAGACAGCTTTCCATGGACGTTCGCTCTCTCGGGGGTAAAAGGGCATCTTTGTTTTTTTTCAGCTAAACATGCTGACATACCCCCTCATCGTGTACTCCGCTGCCCTTTGTGAAGCATTGCCTCTGTTAATGACGGAGTCCCCACTCTCAAAATGGCACAGAGCACAAAGCTCTGCAACTGATCTTGTCCTCGCTAACCGCTCTGCCAGCATGTGATGGCACTGCTGCCGTAAAGAGAGGACTAGTCGTATCCTCAAGGATACTCTGCTGCCATCAAAGTTTGCATGCATGTGAGTCACAACAAAACTGGCGCTTTGCAGAGTGTTTCACACTAGTTCTGGGACCTGTGCTGCTTTAATTCTGTGAATCCACACAGATTTGTTTTGCTGTTGATTTAAACACTGGTGCAAAAAATGTATCTTTTGTTTATTCGTTTTCCTTTGAAATCGTCGGTTTCATGTGTGCTGTCTTCATGCCGTCTTCCATAACAACAGTCTGGATAAGTGCTGAAGTCGACAGTCAGCTATCTTTGTTTAATTGACACTTTTTAATTGGAATGGAGTATCTGCTCCCCGAGCAGTATCACTGCAAAGCCTTCATTAGCAGGAGCACACTGCAGCAGGGGCAGGTGGGGTCCCACAGGTGAAGACTTTCTGAGCCCAGTGACCTGGCTCATCAAACATATGGGTGACTAATTGAGATGGGCTAAAGTGCTGAGCAGCAGGGGTCATATTAAGGCGAACGTTAAACCCACAGCCTTATACTGTAACGTTCTGCACACCTCGGACAGGCTGCTTCTCTCCAGCTTCTATTTTATGTATGAAATCTTTATGGACACAACGTGAACTCTTTTCACAGACTTTTATTTACTCTGGCTAAGAACAACTTTATGGACTCCATCGGAGACGAGTGACAAACAAAGATAAAGTATCGCGTCCCAGAAGTTCGGCTGGAATCTGAGAGCTTCATTTCAGAGCTTTCCGTCCATGAATCCTTCCTCACACAAACTTCCAGGAGGAATATTTGAAGCACAGCTGTGTCTGCTGTACCTGTGGTTACTGTTGGGATCGGACAAACACTACGGGGGTATTAGAGACGGCGATAATCGCAGCCAAAAACATTGATTCTTTCACAGAGGCTCTAACCATCACCATGCACGGGCAGTTTTTGTTCCTCTGATGTTCACGCATTAAAATTACAAATGATTTCAAATATGGAGGTGATCGTGCTTTTTCCTACAAAAACAGTTTTATTTGTGATATCACAGATTATCAGTTCAACATCACTGAAGTGGCAAAAGACACAAACTGAACCGAGTCAAATGTCAGTATTTTGTTTGTAAAAATCGTTTTTTGGAGGCAGGCAGGTAATGTGTTTCATAAATGTGACTGTATGTATGATCCACACATGAATAAGTGTTCTCACCATCAGCCTTTTGTTTCTGGATGCATGCAAAGCTGAGTGTGACCTGTGCTGTAATTTCAGATATGAAACTTCTCAGACTTTTAAAGAAGAAGATGGAGCACATGGTCACTGACCAGGGTAACAGCTGTGGATGGAGAAAGTGTGAGGTGACCGACAGGAGTGGACGGTCCTCAGGGTGAAATGAATGAAAGGATTAACTCAACTATAGTTTTCATTCGTCTGTGTGCTGTTTTCACTGCGTCAGTATCCAGAGTTCCTGTTGATTTGCAGTATAAACAGACGAATAATTAGACACTACGAAAAGCTCGATTTGTGCACAGGGATGGATTTTGGCTGCTTTGCCAGTGGCTCTGTTGTGCATAATAGCAGCTAGAAAATGTGCAAATTCAGTCCTGTTAGAGAAGCAAATGGGAATGAAAGCAGCGGCCTTAATATTGCCATAAAGTTCATTAAAGTGAAGACCTTTTGTTGAGTCTACCTGACTAATGTGGATGACAGAGCTGGCGGTCACTTATTAATGTGGATGAAAAAACATCCACCTGTTTGTACAAAGGTAAGAAAGTCATCTCTTCACTGCATATGTGAAAACATGCACGCCTGAGCCGACAGTATCAAGCGCCAGAGGTCTTCATTAGTTTTAAGTAGACTTTTTTTTGGCTGCATGATAAAAAAAAATCTAAAATTAAAATAATAAATAAGACGAAATATAGAAAAAGAATAAAAAAGAACAATATATATTAGATATATATTAGAACAAAAGGCATCAGGCCCTGCTGTTACATGCTGCGTGACAGTCAGGGTGGCGTGCGCTCATTCATGCACTAAATGGCAGCGTGCAGCTGGACTGCATTGTACCACCCTGCAGTAGTGCAGCGGTGTCAGTGACACTCTTTTATAAAGCGCTGTGTGAGTTACAGGGATTTGAAACGATGCCAGAATGAAATTTGATTAAAACAGTTGCTCATTTTTTGGACAACGATAAAAATATTATAATGAAAAATGAAATTAAGGTGGAGAGGCTCTATAAATAAGCACACGGTGCTCCACACAATGACACAGAGGCACTACTCACTGTAAATGCAGAGTACAGCGAAAAAACTCATTTCTTTATGTTTTACCCAGAAGTTTTTGTCATTTTTAAAGTAATCGTGACAAAAAGCTTCGTGAACATCTTTCAGACTTTGTCTTTGGCTGCTGCTTCACTCGTTCTTCGCTCCTCGCACCGTTTTCAGAGGAAAGCTTTTCTTTTTTGTGTTAAGCCTTAAAACGTCCCCTTGAACCTTTCAAGTGTAAAAACAGCATAAAAGCACTCAACTAAATGAATGAACCAGTGTCATGTCCACACAGTTTCTCAAAAAAACAACTATTTATTACACATTACTTCTAAAAAGTAATGCAGCATTTGCATAATTACTTGTTGTACCCAATTATCAGTTAATTCTGTAAACCTGTGGCTACAGTCACATACACTCTATCATAATGAAGACGCATCTTTCTTTACGGTTTTATGTATGATCGCAAACCTGACTGCAAGATCAGCCCAAAGAGTCGCCACAGTGCTTCTACTTGAGAAACACGGCGTCCACGGTAAGTCTGACTGTTCATCAGGCTCTGGCTGCTGGGCTCGGTTCAGCAGGCACTCACTACAATCTCACTCTCAGTTCTTCACGAGCTCTGTGTTAGCATGCTGTCTGTGCAGACGCTTCTGTCCTGGATGCAGTTTGCGTCACGCTCTTCTACTTTTGTGCAAAGCGAACAATTAGAGCCTATTTGATGTTTGTTTTTAACCTATCTACACTGATCAGAAATGATCATCAATGATCATCTTTGAAATTTGGCTGAGTTGTGCCAAATGACACAAGAGTCTGTGGCAGATTATACAGAGACAAACAGAAAGGAGGGGTGGGTGATGGATGGCACAGTGCTGTATGTAAGTGACACGTCTCATGAGAAACAAAGGTTTTGCACGCTTTACACAGCTACTGGACCTTTACTTACTCTTTGAACCTGATCTCAGCCCTGACCATTTGAGTTTGTTGCTCAGTGGGATCACACTCACATATCTGCTGGATCCATCATAGTCGCATCGTTCAATCTTGCCAAGGGTCCCATCTGAGAAGTAGAGCTTCTCTGCTTTGTGGTCAATGGTCAGTCCATTGGGCGTTAAGATGTCAGAGCTGATGACGATCCTTATGTTTTTGCCAGTTAAGGTGGATCTCATGATGCTTGGCCTCTGCTCATTCCAGTTGGTCCAAAACATCAGGCTGAAAAACAGGAAACACAAAACCAAACAAAGCTTTTTAACATCAGCAAGCAAACCTCAGTGTTCTCTTCCACAATTAAAAACAGTGGAGTAATTTCATTAGGGACTTCCTCCCTCTCCAAAAGATGCACTACCTCTCACAATCATTTAAAAATTCACACCACCTCAGCAAGAACGCAAAACAAATGTGTCACCTGAAGCTTCAGACGGGCTTAGAAATAACAGCTTTTTATAGAAGGTGGTGTAGAAGACTGTGCTGCAGAGGATCTGATGCTGTGCACAGACACGTGCACAGGACAAACCCGCTTTAGTAAATAGCTGGAGGTTTTATGCAGTCGTGTCAGTCAATGATCAGCATCATTCCACAGCTGCCAAATCCTCATCAGCTTCTCCTTTTTGGCCTGAAGAGCGCAGCTCTGTTTCAATTAGATAAACTGGATTAGCATCAGAAATTCTAAGATAAAGGTCATTTATTCATGCTCTGTGATAATTAACCGTTATTTACAGGGAAGTAAATCAAAATAAATTACATATTGGTCTTTATAGGATTAGCTGTATGAGCCATGCAGCAAAGTCACAACCAGATAAAATGCTTTCAAATAGGAGAACACGGATTTCAAACTCTGGCTTCTCTCTTCTCGCTGTAATGAAGTCATGGAAGTCCTCTCCAGTGCGATAATAAAGATTCAGGTCAGAAGTCACAACCAGGGGCTACTAATTAATCATCAGTGTTTGAATTCTAATTATCAGACAGTGATTCTAGAGTGGGATGGATACGGTGCCAAACTGCCAACCAAGGATAGTCTGAGGTCAAGAAATTAATTTAGTTAGTATAAAGGAGAGAGAGCTGTACTCACTCTGTGCAGCTGTGCACGTTTTTATATGCATGAAATACAGGTTTTAAACATAACTTACAACAGAAGAGGAGGAATATTTATACGCTACTTTTTAGAAGCAGAAGATGCACCTGAATCTTTTCAAAAGCTAAGAGTTAAATAAATGAGATTTCAGTGCTACTGCACTATGCACAAAACAACTGAAGGCTAAGCCTGCTCGACGGAACGATCAGGAAGATCTCCATGCTGCAGAAATACCAGCATTCAGAAATGTGCCCTAATATTCCCAAGTTTCATCATCAGGAGAAAAAACAACAGGAACACCAACAACTACAGCAGAGTCAAGTAGTACTAAAGCAGTACTACAGTACTACAGCAGTACCCACAGCAGTACTACACTCTAAGCAGAAGAGAGGCTAAAGCAGAGGCAGCACATCAGTGTTTTAGTGCAAAGATCCAGAAAGCGATAGTTTGTGTGACAGCAGGTCTTAATGGCGAGCAGCAGACACTCTGTGGATTTCAGAGTCTGTTTTCGGCACATCTTGGCACCATGTCAAGAGTCACCTCCATGCATAGATTTATAGACAAGAACGGGGGTCATAAAATGTGTCCTACAACTAATAGGATGCCAGTATATGGATTTTAAAACAGCAGTAATATCATCTAGTTAAAACTGGCAACAGCCTTTTGAATCAAGTGTAATTTATTTACAGACTTTCTGGAGAAACCTGAGCGCGATGCATTATAGTTGTCAGCTGTACTTCTAATAAAAATGTGTGACAGGCAGCGCTGGCATAATGGAGCAATGCAGTGACTGTACTAACTCACTAACCACATAACAGTTACAATGCATTACAAAGGCTCTTCAATTATCTCCATGATCGATGGATTGAAGAAAATCATCAATAATTCTCTTCCTTGAACAGTAATCAGCTGACTTCAGCTCGTGGACGTGGAAAAAGGTTCAGGTGTACTGTGATGTGGAAAAGTATCCCCCCTTCCTGATTTCTTAGTTTTCTTTGTTTGTTTTTCGTATTTGTCACACTCACACACTTGTTTCAGATCATCAACACATTATGTTGTAATCTGCTGAGAAACAAGTCGCTGGTATCTATCAGTCTGGACAAGGTTACAGAGACTTTGTGTCTCCGCTGAGCCACAATGGGAGTCTTTATCTCGACATGGAGAGAATCTGGAACAGTGCTGAAGCTTCCCGGGAGCAGCCGGCCTACCAAAATGACTCCAAGAGTCCATCAACGACTCATCCAGGAGGTCACAGAAGAACCCAGAACAGAGACCTGCAGGCCTCAGAGTTCAGGGTTCAATGATAACAAAGACCAAGCAGAAATGACATCTAGCTGCCAACAGCGAAACAACCAGTTATGTTTATTAGGTTAATTACTTTTTCACAAAGGCAGGTTTAATCAGCTTTTTTAAATTAATAAATGAAATTATTTATCAATGGAAAATTATATTTTTTAAACCATTATGTAAAAACTCCACTTTGTATTTACTGTTATTTTTGCCTAATATTAAAATTTGTTCACTGATCTAACAGGAAGCAAACAGGAAGCAAACAGGAGGCAAACAGGAAGCAAACAGGGGGCAAACAGGGGGCAAACAGGAAGCCAACAGGAAGCAAACAGGAAGCAAACAGGAAGCAAACAGGAAACAAACAGGAAGCCAACAGGAGGCAAACAGGAGGCAAACAGGAAACAAACAGGAAGCGAACAGGAAGCGAACAGGAAGCAAACAGGAAGCAAACAGGAAGGGGCACATACTTCTGAGCAGTGAGTTTATTGCACAAAAGGGCAAAACTCTGCAGAAACGGCTAATTCAACATCAGTCCTTTACAACCGTCTGTAAAGATGAGCGATGTTGAAACAGAGCGCAGGCCGAGCACAGCCAAGTACTCACTGCCTGAGTCACAGCTCACAGTATTACAAATAACATGTAACATAAGTAAGAGGTTATGTGTAACGCATAACTAGATGGTTGAGGTGCTGCACTGCAATAATTAAACTAGAACCGCTCACCCCCATTAAATACTCATGACTGGTTTATGTTGTTATATACGCTCTTGAACCATGAAACAGAACTGGGAGCATGATCATGTGACTGGAATGCAGCGCGTGGCATGACAAAAGCAAAACTGTCCTTGAGAACAATCACCTTTGTGGTGATCAAACTTGGAGCACCTCAAATACCAAGCAGATAATATTCTGAGCTAAAGTCCCACATGTAACTAACAGATGCATGAGCGAATGGTGAAAAGTGCATTACGAGAAAGACGACTGACCTTTGACACTCATCCAGGGCCAGGACGTGTGGGTGGTCCTCCTCTGAAAGCGTCACCACAGCTTGCCTACTGATGGCGCCCGCTTGACTCTGGTCCACAGTTTGTCTGGTGATGGTGGATGTAGTGGAGCTGGTCCAGTACAGAGTGTCCCAACCTTTGTGGTAAGCCAGACCTTCCACTGAACCCACATCTGAAACAAGAGAAACATCAGACCACGGAGCAACAAAGTGACCTGAATGAGAGTCGGCGTTACGAGTCTGCCTTTTTATTCTAGCGAATAACGGAGTCACATGGGAAAAATAATCGTACTAAAGCAAGAGCGCCCATCTAAAACATCACATAGAGTAAAACAAAAGAAATAATCACTTTGGAGCTGGCATTCATTACGTTTATTGTTCATTTATTTATCTGTAAATGCAGATTCCAGCTATATGCCGCTGTCATCTCGGGCTCCAAACCTCAGAGTTGTCTGTTGTGTATAAATGTGTGAAAGCACTGACTTTGCTTGTAACAGATGGCAGGCACCAATTGTGTTAGAATTGGGATCGTGTTTCTTTTCTGACTGACAGGGAAATAACTTCATGCCTCACTACACTGGACAGACAGCTATTTGTTGATGCAAAAGTCACTCAGGAACCGAATGTGTTTTCATGGCAAACCAATTTCCAAAACATCGAATATGAAAAGACCTTTGCAGTTTCTCTTGTTATTGCATGAATATGACTGACAGAGATGGAACCTCCAGAGAGATGCGATTTTCAGCAGAAAATCTGGTCATATTCATGTTTGATTACTCACTGCAGTTTTCTTTTTCTACTCTTCGATTTATCGACTGAATATGACTTTCAGTGTTTCTCAATATCACTATTGTGGAGAAGTAAGGTCACAATAACTGCATTGTTGATCTAAGTTATGAAAGTGATGAGAAAGATTTTAAAAACAAACAACAACAAAAGCACCAGCAGAAAATATCCACCCATGTGTCCATGAGCCCACTTCTCGTCAGTATATCCTGGATCCTCAACACTTGACACAGACCATATTAAGGTGTGCAACATCCAAGGCACTAATGCTAGAGTGGTCAGTTTCCCTGGTAAGGAAGTAAGGCTAGCTGGGACCGCGTACACAGAGGCTGGGATAGTGTCCACCAGCGGTCCTAAACCCCCCGGGCCACGGCCTGGTACCGGTCCATGACTCGTCTGGTACTGGGCTGTGAGAGTTGAGGCTCGGGCGTGAAATTTATGGTTTTCAGGGTTTTTATCAATAACTTGGTTTCCCGTGATGTAGCTGTGTGTCTTATTTTGAAAGAAATATTTCTGCGTTACCATAGTGACCCGAGAGGAGGATGTTACTCTCAATGTTGTTGGTGCATTTCAGGAGGATGCTGCTAATAAAGTTACACAATTACTCAGTGAATTCACGTTTATTATTATAGTTACAAAATACCACAGTTTTTGTCATTTTATTTTGTTGTATTTATCCGCGACACCTTAAAGGCCAGTCCGTGAAACTATTGTCTGACATTAAACCGGTCCGTGGCACATAAAAGGGCGGGGAGCGCTGCTGTACAGAAACATCTGTGCCACATATGGACTATGTGTCTCAGATGTTCCCAAGTCCCGATAGGAGACGCCACCAAAGGTGGTCGAGAACAACAGTCCAAAGTCCTGTGGGACTTCAAGTTTCAGACAGATAAGCAGCTCATTTTCAGCCAACCAGGCATAGCGGCAGCTGACAAGGAGCAGAAGACTGTAGTTAATATAGACGTGCAAATCCCAGCAATATCAGAGAGAAAATAAAGGAGTACCAGGGGCTGAAGGAACATCTGGAGCAGATGTGCAAAGTCCAATGTGGGACCAATGGTGACAGGAGCATTAGGAGCGATCGTGGCTTAAGAGTTGGGTGTTTGTCTTGTAATCGGAAGGTTGCCGGTTCGAGCCCCGGCTCGGACAGTCTCGTTCGTTGTGTCCTTGGGCAAGACACTTCACCCGTTGCCTACTGATGTTGGCCAGAGGGGCCGATGGTGCGATACAGCAGCCTCGCTTCTGTCAGTCTGCCCCAGGGCAGCTGTGGCTACAACTGTAGCTCCACCAGTGTGTGGATGTGAGAGTGAATGAATAGTGGAATTGTAAAGCGCTTTCAGGGCCCCGAAAAGCGCTATATAAATGCAATCCATCATTATTATTCTAACCCAAACAGTGGAAGTGCAGCTCCAGCAGAGTACAGGTACAAAACCTCTGATGGTCTCCATCAAGAACAGCTAAGATGCAAACATTAATTAAGTGTACATTAAAGTAATTCAGTTGTCAAACGATTGTCTCGTGATTTTTCCTGTCACGCTTTTGTCTGTCAGAGCCAATTCTAACTGTCTGAATGGCAAACATGTGGCCAGTATGAGTTAATGTGGCTGCACCCCAGTATATAAAAACCCATAAACCAAACTCCAGAATACTTAAGACTCTACCTGAGTCAGCCGACCACTAATTAATAGCTTGCAATAAAAGCCGTCTGGCAGCTTGGAGTTTCTCTCAAATTGTTGGCCAGGCGAGGGACTAATTAATGGGGGACGCAGAGTTTAATTAGGGAAATATACATGATTAACATCTTCACCTTTCCTCAATGACAGGATTCAGGCAGAAACTTTTAGAATAAAATTGAAGATGCTGCAGAAGTAGATCCACCGCTGCCTAAACGTGGTCCGTGAAAAGAAGTATGGAGCAGGTGGATGTGCTGCTTTTAATCAACACACAAACAAACTCATTAGAAACCAGCAGGGTCACAGGATGGTATTTCTCTGTGCACTGTGGCTGCATCAAAAGAGCTTGTTTCCAGTGGTATTGTCGTGCATTATTATTATTATCACCACTTTCATTATGCATTTCACAAGTTTGAAGGTGTGAAGGACACTTACAAATCCTGACAGATGGTTCTCGGTAACGCTTGTTCATTTCTAGAAGATAAATAAATAAGTAGAAAGCTCCCTCAGCAGGAGCACTAAAGATGGGTCGGGGGATGGGTGAGAGTGGCTCAGTAACACTGTGCTAGCCTCTCCGCGCGAGGGGGCGGTGGTAAGGTGCTGAGCTCTGCTCCCTGTGGAAACGTCACTGAATGCCAGAGGACGTGAGCTGTGCAGAACGGAGACTTTCTGCTGCTCATCTGACTCCAGTCATGCTCATCACGACAGGACTGACTGAGCTGCAGTACAGAGAGAGGGATCGGTCCATGTTCAGTCAGTATGCAGAAAGCTTGGAACATAGATTATTTAAACCAGGCTGATTTGGTCTTTAAAAGGAGTAAAAGAGTAAAAAAAACTGATTGAAGAAGAAATGTCCCTCTTGACGTACATCAGTGCTACACTGATTTCTTAACAACCCTGCTTCCTAACTACAGGAGAAAGATGCATGCACAATTTCCTCAGAGCAGACGGATCATCGGAGCAGCACAGCGTCAGCCACGGTGCCACTTTACAGTCAAACTACATTTTTATGGCTTGCAACCCAGCAGACAGCCAAAACAGGTACAGGTGAGGACGGATAAATTAGAGAGTGTACAAACATGCAGCTCTGTGCATAAAGTGCAAGCTTCCGGATGTCAGGCACATGAAACTGCTGACTGAAAACACACCAAATACGGCTAATCCACACTGCAGAAAACCTCACTCGTCATCGTCTGCAGTGGTGGACCCACAGCTTCCCACAGAGGACTTGTTAGATGACATAAAATAACAGAAACGCTGTCAATATGGAATCCACTTACTTTCTGCGATGATGGATCTTCCTGTCCAGTCGTCGTTAATCATCTGGATATTTCCAAAATGGACATCGCTAAAAAAGATGCGGTTGGCTCCAGCTGTCTCCTGACTGTAGTCAAAGGCCAGCGTTATGACATTCTTGAAAAAAGTGGGATTTTCAAAAGGCTGCACGGGTGAGTTGAGGTCATTTTCATCAGAAAGGTGGATGCTTTTCAGGATAGTCCTTTCAGAGTAGAGTAGATAACCTTCATAGCGCTCACAGGCAAAGCCATCCTCTGCCAAGCGCCCGTGTGCACAGGAGCAGGTCCGGCGACCGCTGCCCAGGTGGAAGCACAGCTGCTGGCAGCCTCCGTTACTTCTGGCACAGGGGTTGGTGCCTTCAAAGCACAACATGTGTTTGATTAGTCACTGGCAGCCGTTTCTGCTGTGAGCAATCACGTTTAAATTGGCCCGCCTATACAAGTCAGATGAAAATCCAATCTACGGTCTGGGAGCCACAAATTTGGAATTCGATTGCATCAAAATCCACGAGCATAATAAGAGACAGGAAGTGAAACTGTGCGGCTATAATGTTTAAAAACGCACCTTTTTCTCTGCCTCTGGTGAAGACCGTCACATCTTTCAAATTAACCCCTAGACCGCTCCTCATGGTCACAGCCTCACTGGGATCCGTCTTCAAGCCTCGTCGGATTGAACCGTTTGAGTGGGCCCTGAAAGTCAGGAGAGTCGGAGAAGAACAATAATAAGGTTCTCTGTGTGAGCGTGGTGGGGTGAAGGATGGGGAAGTTACACAGACATACTGCAGGAGGCATCCTTTCAGCTGAAAACACTAAAACATTTTGTCAATACACATCAGAATCTACATCTAAATTCAGTTTTATTTCACTGTCATCATCACAGACTAGAGGGGACCGTGCTTCTGCTATCGCCGCACCCAAACTGGAATAATCTTCCACTTGATATCCGCATGTCAGAATCCAATGAATCGTTTAAATCACTCTTAAAAAACTGTTCAATGTAGCGTTTGAAGCTAATTAGTTTGACTTCCACCTGGTCTGCATTTGTTTTACATAACTGTAGTTGTTACTGTAACCATTACTCTTCTTTTCTTTGTCTATTGTTGGAATTCGCCTGCAGCACTCGTGTGAAGCACTTTGATGTCTTTGTAAATGTGCTATAGAAATACATTTTGATTGATTTTGTTTTTAATTTCAGACCTTTGTCAAACCCTAAACAAACACTAATATTTGTCTGGAGTATTAAAAAAAACAGGATTGCAGGAGCGTGTAATATTTCTCCTTGGAAGCCTTGAAAGGAGGGGAAGGGCGCTGCCAGGTTACTATAAAGGCTTTGCAAGCAAATGCAAGAGTTTGCATTTGAGAAAATAACAAATTACCTGTCAGACCAGTAGATGTAAGGCCCAAACACGGCCACGGAGAACAGGTCTACGTTGGCCATTGACAGTACAATCTCTCGGCTCTCACCGGTCTCAAGGTTGATCCTCTCGATCTTATCCGTGCGTGCGTCGCACCAATATAATGTATTTTCCTGGAAGGTAATTTTAAAATGCATAACACAAACTGCAGCTCTTTGTATGGTTAGATGTTAGCCACAAGACTGTAAGGTGAGCAAGGAGACAGGTACCGTACATGATATATTATCTGTGTGCGACTGTACCTCATAGTCTATGGAAATTCCATTGGGCCACGTGATGCCCGAGCTGACCAGGGTAACCTGGTCTGATCCATCCAGGCGGGAACGGCCGATGCAGGGGTTCTGACCCCACTCGGTCCAGAACAGATATCTGCCCAGATACACCTCATTTATTATTTGAGCTGTAGATTTTTAAAACATTTTTATCTTTGTTTAGGTGACATTTGCTTTGTAGGATGGTGCATATTAATGCTTAGAGGTGCAGCACATTTGGATACATTGTAACATATGCATGTTCTTATGTATTTATATAATTATCCTCCTGCTGGACAAAGCAAGCTGCCCTAAATTTCACTTTACTCTCCACCATTCTCTTAAAGGAGGTAAATTGTGGACAAGTATTTCTGAAATAGGTTGTATAATTAAAATAATGAGTGATCAGTATTATGAGGATGAACGTGAGCCACACTGGGATGCTGGCAACAGGCAGGACGGGTACAGCCTGCCATCTGCATGGCTCAGCAGAAGTCAGCACACTTGGCAACATTGTGTCAGTAAGTGCTGCTTACTGGAGACTGACTGCTTTACTGTGCTGTTGTAAGTGAACATCCTTGGACATCTGAAGCTTTAGACGGCTCCAAACAAGCCTGTCTGGCACACAGCAGCCACACCAGAGTCAAAGTCAGCCATTTTTTTCGCTCTGTGAATTTGATATTAACTGGTTCTGTGAGCTATGGTGGTATCACATAATAGGCTGACTGGATAAAGTGGCCACTGAGCGAATATGCGATGAGCCAGAATTGGCTTAATAAGACCTGCTTTGGTTTCTAGTTTTAGCAGCAAATGTATTTAATATATCTGCTGTTTACAGTAAGTGGTTTCTAAAACTATAGAGATGGCACTGATTGTAGGCTAAACAAACACACACACACACAGAGTCATTTCCTACCCCTTCTGTGGATGTACAGCGATGGCTCTGGGCTGATCGAGTCCTTCTGATATGACCACTGAGCGATATGCACCATTCAGGCGAGAGATTTCAATTAGATTGAAACCGTGGTCTGTCCAGTACAGGTTGCCTGTTTGGAAAGAAGCAATATTCATACATGTAATTAAAGTAGAATTCATCCTCCACGACACAGAAGTTAAAGACACAGTTCATTAAATCAAATTCTTTGCGTGCACTTTGTCACCAAAGCCTAATGGCTTTTGGCAATTCAGATCACAACAATGACATCGACTCGGTGCTATAACTAGAGGCGTGGCACCTAAAGTGTGAATTTTCAACAATCGATACAAACTTGACAGCCTGTGGAAATGACTCCAGGGCTCCAGCAGTGACGGTACTAACCAGCGATCCAGTCAACAGCAATGCCTTCCACACGGCTGATGCCGGTGGTAATGACGTCCTCCCTCCAGGTCTGGTCGCGTTTGGCTCGGGATATTCTGTTCAGTCCCATGTCTGTCCAGTACACAGTATCATTCCCTGCAAAATGCACCCTACGGTTAATAATAGGAGACGTGATGAAAGCTGCTGCCACAACAGTATCTGTGCCCTCAAACTAAGCAGCTCATGAAAGCACATTTTACTGTATCATGGCCCATTTCACCAGATTTGTGTGGCACAATAAAGCATGATAGCAGAAGCGCTAACAACTCAGGCACAGGTCCTTGTTGACATACAGCTGCTGGATGGAAAAGGCAAATGTTGGGAAAATTTTACAGGGCAGAATACGGCTCCATGCAAAACACGGTGTTGGTAAAACTGTAACGGGCCCGTTATCATTTTACGGCGCTGTTAAATAAGCTAATAAAATAGCGTGGTTTGCCTTTTTTATACTCTTGTCTTCAAGTGTATCTTTCTGCATGACTGTCAGTTAGGCTGCACAGGTTGTTAAGAGGGTAGCTGGCGTTATATGTTTAATTGCACGTTCGTATTCCCACCGCCTTTACACTCTGTTAACACAGAGATGATATATGACATAACACAGCTGCAGGGATTTCATCTGTTCTGCTCCAGCAACCTCCATTCTGTAATGACATGTAAATGTTATGTGTGAGCTATCAACTCCTGTTCTTGGATGGGCTTAGTAATACATTTGTGTGTTCACCTGTCCAAAATAATAAAGGTGAGGACCATCATCAATCTTGTTCTGTCCTTTAGTAATGTCTCATTTTATATTCAGCTTATTTCCTCTTTTCCAAAAGCCGTGGTCACACTTCAAGATTTCCAACGACCCCTGAGGTCTCTTGGATTCAGAACGAGGTTTTAGGTTTTCAAGAGTCGAGGGATGAGTCACTGACTTGTAACTACTGTATAATGAGGGACCTGACTTGGCTTTTTTCCCTGCACTCAGACTTTTTCTTAAGTCTGCAAAGGTTCACAGTCGTCCAGGTCATAGTCGTCTGAGGCAGTGTTTCCCAAACATAGGTGTGCTGTGAGAAATGATCAGGTGTGCTGTGGGAGATTATCTGGTTCCACCTCATTAGTACTCTAAGCGATCAGCATGAAGAACGGGCAGAACAATTATATTCTCTACCACTAGAGGGCAGTACAACTACCTGCTCTAATTAAATGGGTTGCCAAATGAGTAATAGTAAACAGAAGACAAAGAAGAAATTACATAATAGTCACGCTGTGAGACGACACAGCGCATAATAGCAATAGATAATAGGGGTGCAACATACACAAAATTCACGGTTAGGTTCAGTTTGATATTTTTTCGATACAAAAAAATGTTCATGCTTTTTTAATTTGTCATTTATTAAAATTATAAATATATATTTTAACTCAAAAGTACAGTTTTTAAATTTAATGTTGCTGAAACAACAAAGGGATAAAAATCTATCTGATGGAGAAATCACTCATCTTTAGAAAAGAGAGTTTATTACAGAGAAATGGCTCTTTCCAAAATAAAAGCTATACTATATGCTTCTTCTGGGCTATATTCTCAGCAGCATATTAAACATATCAGGTCCCCATAAGGAGAATCATGTGCTAACGCTGTCTAAATGACTCGGGTAAAGTTTGTAGCATGCCTGCTTGTTGTTTTTGTCTGCTTCCACTTGTCTTTGCACTAGGATGATGTCGGCATAAATGTGCAGTCATATTCGTTGTGTTCCCACTAGTGTTGTCAGCGTTAATCTCGTTAAAATGACGTTAATGCCACAACACGGCAAATCTCCGTTAACGAGCTACCACGGATTGCCCAGTGCGTGGGGCTGGACAGCGTCAACACGTTAACGAGCTAACTGCGCTAACGCACTAGTTCCCACCAATGTAATTGAGCATTGCGTGGCACATCCGACATACTGTTTTACTTTTGTCCATGACACGCTTACCTTCAGGGTCATACGTCACATGAAAACCAAAATAGTTCTGAAGGCCAGATCTGAATGAGGGTGGGGGAGGTTCAATTTGCCATGTTGCAACGATCTTAGCTTCTGTCTTGCTAGCTTGCGCTGCACTCGACAGTGCAGCCTAGGCAGTAGTCGAACGCAGATTCACTGAGCTCTCAACACAGACAGCATCATCAGAAGAAAAGTCGATAAAACAAATTTAAAAATTTGTATTGTTCATACATATGCGTACCGAACCGAAAGCACTGTATCCAACGGTTCAATATCAATACGAGTATCGTTGCACCCCTAATAGATAAATATCTGAAAAGAAAAAGTAGTCAGTCTGGTCCTGGTGAAAACTCTGACCCAGGTGAAGGCCCAGCGTGAGTAGTGGTCAGAAGAAAGCAAAAAATCTATAGTGGGGACAAACCGAGCCAGTTCTGCTATGTCTGGTGCGCTGGGGAAAATGATCAATATGCTTTTTGTCACATTTTTTTTTGGTGGTGTGCCGTGTGATTTTTCTAATGTGAAATATGTGCAGTGGATCCAAAAGGCTGTGAAACACTGTCTGTGGAGCTCGAAAAGAAGGTTCTCTAAGTTAAACTTTAACGAGTCCAGTCACCGTCTTTTCAAGCTTCTTAGAAGTTTTTCTTAATAAGAAATAAATGGATTTAATGAACCCTTTAAGACTTTAAATCTAATGGCATCACTTACTTCAGTTTCTTCACTAGGTTTGATGTTTTGGGAATCCTGAATATTTGTATAAAATTAGTTTGCACCATTTTTACATGATTCATGATTTACATCATATAATGATATCTTTGCTATAGCAGTGAATGAGTTTATCTTTGCCAGCATAAGGATGGTGTCTGGGATAAAAGCGAGTGTGTCAGCTGCAATAATGATTTAGAACCTAAAGATTGAGTTATTTTAACAGCCTCCAACATTAAAGTAGACATTTATAGAAGAAAGAAAACGGTTCTCACTGAAGGTACAAAGAACAAACACGATTTACCACTCAAGGCAAAAACACAACGTCAAATACAACCAGGCTGCTAAGGAGCTAACAGCTGGTGACGAGCGACCTAGATGTAAACAGATGACTCCACAAGCATGCAAGCTCCACATCCCAGGAAACGCTGCATGGCTGCATTTACATGATGGAAAACCAGAGCGTTAAGGAGCCGAGCTGGTTAAAAACTCGAGCAAAGGTACAACATTGCAGCATGTGAGGATATTACTCAGGCTCCTGAAGACGTACAAAGTTTATTAGTGAATGTGGTCCTCTGCTCATTTACAAAGAACAGTCGAATTTTGTGATTTTGGATAGTTTGGCTTTAATGGAGGTGGTGGTGGAATCAGATTAAGAGTGAAAAGACTGCCAAAAGTCAATAAGGGTTTCCCATTGCTCTATTTTCTCCCTCCCCGTCACCTCCCCTGTCATCTGTCCTCCTCCAGACACCCAGAAATCAATCTGACACATTTTGAAAAATGTCCCAATTCCGGTCTATCTGGGAGAGACGATGGAGAGAGAAGCTGAGGATGCACAGGTGTGGAAGTGTTTTTACGCATGACGGATGAAATATATAAATCATGTCAGGAGCAGGACTAAAGAAATGAATCAAGTGTTCCTTTGTATTTATAAGTTGTTTCATTTTTTATGATGACACCTTCCCTCCACCATTTGTGATGTGAGTATGACATCTAAGATCATCAAACAGAGCAGCAGGCTGTAACAAACCAAGAATCACATCACATTTAATTGACACGGCTTGGAACAAGGCTGAGAGAAAAGCACGTCTGCTGCTGCACAATGCCTTAACTCGACTCCTCATCTATCGCTTCCTTGTTTCCTTGCTTACATCTTTGGTGGGAGGGGCTAATATCGAGGAGATTCAAGGATTTAGAAAGTGAACAATGAGACAAGGAGTTGGATTCATCCTATCTGACCAACCTCACCTACAACCAAAACAACTAAGCTATCAAATGTTGGGATACTTAAATGAAAATGCAGGAAATGACCAGAATTCCATGTGTGGTGTTCACTGCATCAAAAATGTTTCCATTTTATAAAACAATACTCACTCGGTAATTGTTTCCCAGTGACAGGAGAGCAAAATCACAGACTGCATGTGGAATTACCCAAACAACATTTTCAGGATACAGTATGTGTTTGTTTGTACTTGTGGTTTGTTGTGCATGTAATCTCCTTTACACAATTTCCCCACAGACTTGTTATCATGCTTCGACAGCACCCTACACGTATCACAGAGAATGGACGTTTCCGGTCTCTGGTATGTTTATAGCTTTTATTAGAATAATAAATCGAATATGTTTGCACATCATGTGAGAGGAAACAATAAACATCAGCACAAGCTGCTGGTTTGTGCTTTGCAACGTGATGCTAGCTTCATGTTGTGGTGCATCTTGGGAATTTCTTTGGATTAGGATTGTTTACATGGAAAATGGTGGATGTTATTCATGAGGCGTGGTGCTCATTCATCTGGACGAGTTAAGCTCGACCATTATTTAAAAGATACACAAAGCCCAGAGCAGCAAAGATCTTTATCTTCTCTTTAATAACTCAAGAAAGAGGAAATAAAGCGAATATGAGAGTGTGGCAGCAGCTGTGTAGTATTTGTGTACAGGTGCTATGACTAATGCACGCCAGTGTTTCTAGCTTGACATTATAAAGCACTGGAGCAGCACGTCTTCAGGGGTTGTGTGTCCTTAAGCCTTTGGGGCTTTAAGACTTGACTCAGTTCAGGGATGGTGAATGCATTCCTCTGACTGAGTACTTAAAGACAAACCTTTATATTTACATAAGTCATTATTATTATTGATTCTGAATCTTTTCATCATTCTGCCTTTACAGATCTCACACTCCCAGAATCCTTCACAGGTTACGGCTGCTTCGAGTATCAAACACATACTGCTGAGCAGGTCCCCTCATGCTGACCTGTTGGGGCACAAATTTGGGTTTGAGTGCCAGGCCCCACAGGGTCTGCATGTATGTCAGGTAGAACAAGTCCAAGTATCCACATCTATGCCAGGACTCCACCCATCCCAGCACTGCCGTATAATGGCATGCATAATGCTATCCACTTCACTTATCAGGGGTATTTAATATTGTAACACTGGTGCGGTGCAACCTGATCTGATCAGAGCGGACAGCTGCAGCAGTTCCAGATAAGGACGACTTTAAAACCAGGAGCAATATAAAGTGTGTAGGTTTAATAAAATGTCAGATTCTTTAAGCTCTCAGCGTCTAACGTCACGTTTTAACAGGTCTCCACTATCCACTTATATGATTGCACGTACCTGCGTGAAAGTCGACTCCCACAGCAAAAAGCGTTCCTGTGATGGGCATGAGGGCTTCGCTGTTGTCATTCGGGTCAAGAGCAATTCCCCGGATTCCCTCATGGATGGAATACATTAGAAATGAGTCAACACCTAAAGAATCACAGAGGGATCTATTAGAGCGCAGATAAAAGCATTAAAGCTCAAGAACTCACGAATGCCCTTTGACGCACGTCGAGATTATTCATTTATCCACAACCTCACACTGAGGGTAACGAAAGGCTCAAAGAAACTGGGAATCGTACCTTCGCAAGACGTGCGATCGCTACGCAAGTTGTAGCCAACGGTGCAGGAGCAGCTGCGGGTGTTCTCTGAAGTTGGGAAGCACAGCTGCGAGCATCCTCCGTTGTTTACTTGGCACTGATTTCTTCCTGATTATTAAAACAAAACCAGCAAAAGGGCGACAGTGACGCACCATCAGCAGGCATGTCCATCTTTGTGAATCACGTGAGAGAGGCTGCTTACCTTTCTGGCTGTCCCTGTCGTACACCTTCATGTGAACCACCCCGCCCGTCTTATTTCTCAAAACAACAAGGTTGCGCCCGTCTCTCTTGGTGACCGTTCCCAGCCGTCCTGATTCCTCATCTGCCCACCAGAGTTTTCCACCTGTAGCCAGCAAAGAAAATCTGAATTAACTCCATTTTTAGAGCAAGGCCAAAGAGCATTTTCCTTTCTTTTTCACAATATGGTACAAATGAGTTCTTGAAAACACAAGCAGGCAAATGCCATCCTTCAAAGTGCAAATGCTGAGCTTCAGCCTGCACTCTAATCTCCTAAAGCTGGCACACTTATTCCTTAAAGCCTGTTAATAATTGAGGCCTTCTCTGAGCTGATTTCAGATTAAAAGTGGGTTTCCTGTCTCGCCTGAGTTTCAGCCTTGAACTGCAGGAAGGTTTTTAGCTCCACTGAAGCTTTTCCATGAACTTGAAAGACAAACGTTTCCATTACCGACTGAAGCGGGCATCACATTCCTACAAACAGATAGAAATACAGCATGTGCTGTTTGACCAAAGGGGCTGCTGACTGCTGCACACCAAGCCCAGCACCTCTGTCCTCAGCAGATATCAGTGACGCACAGTCCTCGCCAGGCGCTTTGCCATTTACTCGACAGGCGTGACAGGAACTTCTCATTTTACAATCCCACTGAGGTGACAAGTAAAAAGGAGTTAAGTGAGTCCTCTCCTTCCAGGATAAACATCAGAGGAGGTGAAGATGACCTCATTCTAGAAAGGATAAAACCACAAAAATGAACACAGTATCTATAACATACCCCATAATTAGGTCACACAAACGTGGCTATAACAGACTGTATGTTGTAAAAGCTAAGAGCGGTGGAGGCCGGAGGACTCACCTTTGCATTTTCATACAAATCCCCAACAGAGGAATTACTGAGCTGAGCAGCAGCAGCAGCAGCAGCAGCAGCAGCAGCAGCAGCGAGCGCTCATTAAATGCCTCCTTCTTTAGAGCAATGTCAATTACCAGCACATTTCTTTTTCCTGCTTTGTGCTAATGCAACCATTCAGAGCAGCGCTGCTCCTGGACACAACCTGGTGCAATTCAACACCCTCTTGAATTAGATTAGCAACCTAACTTAAATGACAGATGCATTCTCATCCAAGACAACATGTTAAGTACCATCTAGAAAATGTGCCCTGTACATTTTCCAGCATCACTTCCTGGAAGGCACGACGTTCTTTAGTTCTCTTGCACGTTTTGCGTCACTGCATTCAACCACCCACACACACCCACCCACTCACACACACCCACCGACTCACACACACACACACCAACACACACCCACCGACTCACACACACACACACACACACACCAACACACACCCACCCATTCACACTCACCCACACCCACAGAAACAATTCCCGCTTCCATTAACAGCTTTAGGCTGAATGCCATCCTTAAAAGAAATGTAAAACTCGCTTCCACAAATCAGGTAAATTCCCATGAGTGGGAATGACAGTCTTCGTGCAGTTTACAAAACATTACACCCCGGAGGGCACGCTAGCCGAGATTAGCTTTGCACCCCGTGTTAATTTAATGCCGTTGGGATCACTGGCTAGGTGCGATTGCTCACTTGTGGCACATCATATTCAATTTCCACCTCAACTGCTAGTTTGATCCCCGGCAATTCACGGCTGATGGATCACTCACACCTTCTGAAATAAGCCCTCTCTTCTCCCTCAAGCCAATCCAATTATTACAGAGCCTTAGGACCGAGTGGGTCAAACTTGTGTCACTAACTGTGCCTTCATTATACCTTTTCACAGCCAGCGTGAGCAATCACTAAGACATGAAGGCAAAATGAAAAGCCAGCACCCCATCATGGAGAAACGTACGATTCTTCCCTCAGAAGTGCGTTCCCGATTACCAGTGCAAATCTGCTAAACCCTTTTTCATGCTCGTCTGCCTGGTTTTACGACTGCATCTACCTCCCACTGTGACAGAGATACAGATTCATCATTTGTAAACAAGCTTTCATCGCTCACGCACGATGGTTCTTCGGAGTAACCTCAACCACTTCAAATATGACTAACTGATCAATCAAGCTTGTAAACGACCAGAGACGAGAACAAATGCTTCTCAGATTTATGCTCATTAATGCTGATTGCTCCAGTAACCACAAAGGACACAAAAGCCTTTAATTCACTGGTACTGATACTCTGATGTTACCTACAGTTTTTATCCCCACCAGAGCAGACAATGCATGCTTTTAGTTGCAAATCCATATTACAGTCATGCTGGCATATGTATTAGTATATTTCTTCTTTGTTCTTTACTGAACTACAAAGACGAAGGAAAGTGAGAGAAAAAATATACAGAACTCTGTGGTAAACACAGCAAATGGTCACCAAATGCACTTAACTGCAAATCACACCATGCCGATAAAACTAAAGCTGCAAAGGGACATTTTCTGTAATGGGCATCGCTGACAGGCTGTGCACTCGCCAACAACAAAAGAAGCTCAGGAGTGGAAAATGACCTGTCTGGCTGCTGTCCTGCTCTCTTCCACCAGCCTCATTTTCAGCTGACCTGTAACTTTTACAGGTTCGTGCTCAATGATCTACAGCAAAGGAGGACTGAATGTTGGCATCACGAAACACGATAACATAAACCCTACAAAACCGCTTCTGTTCCTCGTTTCTGGCAGACGGGCGCGTCCATAATTTGTTGCACAAACACACTATTTTGTAGGTTTGTCTCTGCACAACAACAACCACACAGGCAGAAATTTTCCTTTAACTTTTTCATTTTTAATCAGAGCCTGATAGTAAACTGGACACGTGACACGAGCACTTTGAGTTTCCTGCTCTGTTGGTACGTCGGAACAACTGAAGCGGACACAGCTCATTCATGTTTTTACATTTGTATTTCAGAGCTTTTTGCAGTGATTTTAAATGTAAAAAGGCCAAATCTGTCACATTGTTAAAAAGAAGGCATGCACTCGCCAGCCCAGCAACACGGCGCCGATAAGAACAAGAAGGTCAGATTAGAGTTTTCCTAAAGCATCTCGAGAAGCCTGCGCAGTCCTGAAACAAGATGAAGCCAAGACTGATGCATAAGGTTAGACACAGCTCATGATCAGAGGCCGACCACACTATCTGTCAACCATGCTGGGGCAGTTTAAGCCTCTGAAAATGGGTCATGAAATATAACAAATCCTGTAGTTGGTAAAAAGTTAATGTGTTAAAAAAGTGAAACATCGTCCAATCATAAATCTGTATTACTGGTGTTTAACCAGTACAATTCCTCTGTTTTACCAAACGTAATGGTAAAGCAGCAAAGTACGGTTCGGTCGATCAATCAGCTTCTTCAAGATAACAAAATGTGGATAATTGTGATTGATGTAGACTTGCAGACATCATTTCACTGTTTTGCTGCAGCTGCTCCTGCACAGGAGCGCAGCTATTAGTCTGTGTCACCTCACATTCTACATCCCATTTGTGAAATGCAATAATGAAGTCTCCAGTGTCCATTCCTGCACAGCCAAAGTATTCACTATAGAAATGCCCACAAAAATAAACCTAAAAATTGTGGCTTACACGTGCAGAAAGCTAATAGTGTACAAAACAGTGGGACTCCATCCTGCCACTGCTGTGTTATTCTGCAACACAGTAATTAATACTCTGTGCACATGCTGACAGATACCCACCGCACAGAAAACGAAGGCCTGTCATGGTTAATAACATGCTTCAAGAACACGCTGAATCACTCTGACAACACTCTTCCATTTCATATTTTAGTTTTTTGTTTGTTTGTTTTTTCTTTTTTTCCCTTCAAATCACAGTTTGCTTCAGACCCACACACAAAAAACCAAAAAAGTCTCTCTTCAATAAGCCTTTGTTTGCTCTCTTCCCATTACCAATCTTGGCAAGTGTAATGCATTCACATAGCTCACTGGGAGGTTTCCCAATTGTCAAGGTGCAGCAGTGTGGAAGTGAAACAATTTAAAATTCAAATTCTGCTCTGCAGCTTCAAAGAATAAGAGGTGAAATAAACACATCAATGAAACAAACGTGAAACGAATGAAATGGGACTGAAGTCTGAACCGTGGACACTGCAGTGGACGCTTTAGCATTAAAGATGCTGTGTGTGTAATATTTGTGTCCAGCACAGACACTGCAACGACTTGCAACAACGCAACAATGACCGCGACGATCATCGTGCAGCTATTATTTTTAAAACTTGTTGTCTCTGCTGGCGCTTGTTTTCTTTTCAGAGTCAGTTTGATAAAAAAAAACGTTTTGATGCAGATCCAAAGATCCTTCACTGAGTCATGTCCATTAGCTTTGCTGCACATCACAGCCACCGAGATCTTTAGCAGTGTTATTTATCACTCCACCAAAGTAGATTGCTGTACAGTTCGTGGCATCACTATTGTTTAAATAGATATATAATCATGGGTCTAATCCCGAGCTCAGCCCTGCTTCCGAGATCAGACGAGATGGGGCGTGCTCAGGGTGCTGTGCCCGTAAGTATCCCACAGTGGTTAGCAATGTTGCCTCACAGTAAGAATTTCAATTCAGTTCAATTCCACCATCAGGCCGGGTATTTCTGATTTTACATGTTCTCCCCGTGTTTGCGTGGGTTCTTCCCGGGTCCTCCAACTTCCTCCCACAGTCCAAAAACACGCAGTTAGACAGGTCAGGTTAACTGCTGATTCTAAAATTCACACAGGTTTAAATGTGAGTGCGAATGGTTGTCTGTCTCTGTGTGTTAGCCCTGCGACAGACTGGCGAGCTGCCCAGGGTGTACCCTGCCTCTCGCCCTATAACACCTAGGATAGGCTCCGCCCCCTGAGACCCTGAAAAGGATGGATGGGTCTAATCCCATTTACACAAATTGTTTCACAAAATTTCAGTCATTTCAGTCTCTTTGGATAAAACTCAACATTATCCAAGATTACACGTGTCAGTAACTCCCAATTGGTCGAGAGTGTGGTGCACACACGCCTATAAAAACATTCACTTACGTCAAGGTGTTTGTTTGTTTATATAGGTATTAGGTGCATAATGTTAGCAACATTTTCTGGGTTGTGGAAACTAATAACGTTCTTTATCTGTATCAGCTAATGAACTGGACAGGAACCCACTCACGCTGCATGTGCAAACTGGTTCTACTTCCAACTCGTCCCCTCGTAGCTGCCAGCATCATAAAGCATTCGGTATATTTGTACAGATGTTTTCTGCAGGCGGGTTTTCATCTACAACATGCTGACGCAGATTTCAGGCATTCAGAATGAACCTACACGCTGATAGATGGTGGACACACTGGATTGAGCACTGATACCAAGAATCACTCCGTAATGAACATCCTCCACCCTTCTCATTATGGAAAGGGTGAGAAAATCAATCATCAATCATTGCTCTGTTGTGTTTTAATTATCTAATGCTCCTAATTCTTCACATAGAGTGAGGCACAGCTGTTTGCATGCATTCTCTAAATAGCTCCATTTTAAAGCCACTTAACTGGTTAAACGTGTAATCCTTTCACACTCTGAGTAATCCTCGGCGACAATCTGATGCACTTGTGACAAGCTCCACTCACCCATCACGGCCAGAGCTGTGCCTTTGGCTAACTCCCTCTTTACAGTCTCGAGCACCTCCAGCCCACTGCCATCCAGATTGCACCTGTTGATGGTCCCGTTGGTCGAGCTTATCCAGTACAGCTTGTTGGCAGCGTAGTCTATCGAGAGGCCTGAGACACAGCGAGTCAGGAGAGGATATCGAGTCAGCAAAGAAAGCATCATTAGGGACTCAAAAATACAAAATGTAACATTTGAATATGTAAAATATTGATGGTGTAGATTAAAATTATGTTGTCATTTGAGGTATTACAGTAAAAAAAAGGACACTTGGACATTAATCCATCTGCACACAGCTCCTCTCACTAGCAGCTGAACTCAGAACCGACTTTATGAAAAAGTTTCTGAGGTCAGTAAAGTCGGTGTTTCAAACACACTGAAGTATTAAACACTTAGAAATATTAACCTGGCCGGTGTTGTGCCAAAAACAGATTGTTTCCATGTGTAATGTCTCTACTTTTATTGATAAACAGACCTTGTTAAACAGGATTTACAAATGCGATGTATATAAAATGTAAACATTTGTGTTACTGTACCTACATTATAACCAGTCTGGACACTTGGAATATGTTTGCAGGACTTTTGTTATGTTTGCCGTGCGTTCTGCTGCCCTGTTGGCCACAAAGCTTAAAAAAGACAATTTTAATGTCAACCAGATTTTTTAACTGGACAAATAAAAGATATAAAAATCACCGACTGCAGCTTCGACCTTGTGACAGGAATGTGTTTGTGGCTCAAGATGACTTGATATCATTCATGACCGACACATATGACGTGTTTCACATATTATAGGTTATTTATAGCAGTTTAAATACAGACAGTTACTTTTTGGTAAATTTTTATTTTATTTTATTTTTTATTTTGGTAAATACCGGGATCCATGCTAACGTTAGCCACGTCACTGCTAGCAGGTACCTAGCTACCTAATAGCAAAATGATAATGTTAATCTTGGAGCTACACATCAAATATAATAAGTTCTGTCCGTTTGTATCATTAACATTATTATTAATTAATTTAACAGTTTCTTATTTGTTATTCCCCCCCCTATCAAAAATAATGTCGTGTATCGAGTCCTCTCACTGGGTATTTCTGAGAACAAGTGCACTACACGGAGGTTAAGGTGATGCAGTTTTGAAACGTACCTCTGTGAAGCTGCGTAAATGCTTTTCCTGCTGTTTGAGTGCGTGCTAATAGAAATGCTCACGTGTTTACTGCTGCTTGTTTGTGGGGGATCAGGACTCCAGCTGGCTTGAAAAATGAACAAACAGGAAGCAGACTGCTTTTGAATCCATTTCCTGGCTGATGTAATGGCGGGAATATCACTGTTAATGGTGGGAGCTAAAAGCAATTTCAGTTGCGTACCTCTGGACAACTCAATGTCTCCCACCATGTGTTGGATTTATGTCTGGCAGATTCACAGTCACAATGCATCGTTAATTTACTCTTGTCCCCAGGTCTGCCCCATAATCATAAATGAAGCCAGTGAAATATTGTGCAGCATCCTATCTGTACTGCTGACAGGCCCAGGAGCATGAAAAACCCTGTGAAGACAACGCTGCTGTGTGTGACAAATTGTGTGTTTGACCTTGAGCTGTGTAACAAAAACGAGTCGAGATGAAGAACAGACGATTGTTTTTGCTAAATCGAGCTAAAGCTTATTGTCTGGGATGAGTCAGCATCACCTGACACCAGCACAGGAAACATACATCAGGTAAACATACTTCACGTGTGGACCTAGAACACGTGTGGACACAGAAATACATGAATCTCATGAACATTACGCAGGAAGCACTAACTAACGATCCAGTTAATGATACTGGTGTCATTTCTGAAAACCTGTGTTGTGTAAAAATACATCACAGCAGAGCGACAAGGTCGGCGCTGCCAAAAGTCCACGTATGCACCTGATGTCATGTTCCTTCTGAAAAACCGACAGATATATTTTTCTACTGATCAACTAAAGAAAAGGAAGCAGTTATAGCCGAGGACAGCAGCTGTGCATGAGCCAGCGGCTCCACAACATCAGGCTGAAGAGTTCTTGAAATCCTGTTAATTACTGTTCTTGTTAAATTCATGTGAAAAAACATCTTAAACTCTTAAAGGGTGTTGGTAATATAATTATCAGTCTTTGAATAAAATTTAATCTTTTTAGTTTTCTAAGTTTTACTTTCAAGTATCTGAATTGTTCCTTTTTACTGTATTATTATCGTTATTGCTACGTGATGTTAATTTGTTACATTTTTGAAACACTGCCTGCATTTACAGTAACAGTGGTATACTTCACCCTGCTTTCTTCTCTTTTATTTAACAAAAATCTCAATAATCCTTATTTAAAAAAATCATGTTTTTAAGCAACAACAGTCTTTTCACAAGATTATTTCCCATACTCTCGAGTTTGGTGCCACGCCTCCGCCCTAAATGTCTTTGGTTACAGGATATTTGAAGGTTTCTTGGATGTCGGGCAAGTTTCACATCTCACAGTCATTTAAAGGGAATCTAATCTGTTATTGCATTTGATCCATTTCTGAGTTGATCTGCTTTTGTGATTGGACTCTTTTTGAGTTCCACGGCTGCGTCTCCCTCACACATCACTAAAAACTACATAAACAACAGTATCTCCATATCTACACTCGAGAAGAGCTCCAAGAATCAGACAGCGGCAACAACATGATGACTGGAGCCAGAAAGGTGAACTGCTGTACAGATGTTCAAAGGTGACAGTGGTGCCCGACCAATGAACCAGAACAGAGACCTGCCATATCACATGGAAGGCTTCCATCAGGCTGCTCTCTCAGCAGATATCACTGAACTACCCTCAACAGCATAAAACTGATTGATTTACATGTTGATGTATACATGTTTGCTTCGGTTGAATAAACATGAGCTGATTTTTAGCAGACACCTCCATCTATTCGCTTCCGCTTGTCCTTTTCAGGGTCGCGGGGGCGCTGGAGCCTATCCCAGATGTCACAGGGCAAGAGGCGGGGTCACAGGGCCAACACACAGGGACAGACAACCATTCATTCGCACATTCACACCTGTGGGCAATTTGGATTAACCAATTAACCTGTCCCCACAAACTGCATGTCTTTAGATGGTGGGAGGAAGCCGGAGTACCCAGAGGGAACCCACGCAAACATGGGGAGAACATGCAAACTCCACACAGAAATTGAACTCAGGACCTTCTTGCTGTGCGGCAACAGTGCTAACCACCATGCCGCCTATTTTACTTTACACTTTAAGACCTTCACCCAAAAATGCTTTTGGTAATATTTGATGATTTTGCCAATTCAGATAACTTGACGAGTTTGTGTAAATGCCAAAAGGTACAATTACAGGTACAACTATTACATCTAAATCTGTCTGTAAAAGTCAGCACATGCAAACACAGGATAGGCGAGTGCAGATGTATTATAGTGATATCGTTGTGCCTTTGACATAGGACAAATTACTTTGAACACATCTGGAATGACGTAGACTCCAAGACGTTGTAGAAATGTTTAACTTATTTTAGAGTTTAGAAATGTGTTAACATAGAATGTAGAATTATTGTAGAGACACTGACACTGCCCTCAATGTGATAAAGGCCTGACTGTCATGAACTTAGGAGTAGATTGTAGGAGACCCCTCCCCCAGTTGAACTGTGAAAGGTCTCAACATTTGTAACTGGATAACTGTGGTCTGGAAGGGAGATGGGTTTTATGACCTCTAGGGAGTCATCTATACCCACAGTGTTTTAACTGTCACGCACACTCACTCACATGCACACACATACATACAGGTATGCGTACACAGTCACACACGAGCACTCACATAGACACAGACACAGAGTTTGCAGCACACCGTAGCACTACCAAATGTAGTGAAACAGGTAAATCAGATGAGTGTTTTGATTATTATGGCGGTATAGAGTTGGACTACGTTAAAGGGTCCACAATCTCGTATATATTTGATCTTTACGCTGTCATTAAATGTAAGGGCTTGCTGAACAGTTGGGTCCAACATCTTTAATGGCAGTACAAAATCGGATGGCGTTAGATATGTTGTTGGGAGAAAAAGGGGGCGTTTGCGCGATGTTTGGGGATATGTATTGTACTTGTATTCCAAATAATATAGCTTCCGATGGCTCTGTGACCTGAGCGCTGGAAGGTCTGAGAACGTTGTCCATCACAATGCATGAGCATTCGGGAGTGGATAACCCGCTGGAAGCGTGGATGACCTCTGTCTTTGGGCAATGGAAAGGTTTCATTATGTCAATTATGGTTTCTTTGTCTGTTTTTACTGGAATATTAGTGACATCTGGGTGTTGTTGTGTGCCTTGTATCAGAGCTTTGCTCGTAAGACTCATCAATCGTGCTGTGGGAGAATCTGATACAAAGGCAGACATCATGATGCCACTTTTGGGAAATGGGGAGTCACAGTATGAAAACATTATGGTGAGAGATTTAGTGTAGTTTTATCTGCCTTAGGGCAGATAAAAAGGGGGACTTGTAGAAATGTTTAGCTTATTTTAGAGTTTAGAAATGTGTTAACATAGAATGTAGAATTATTGTAGAGACACTGACACTGCCCTCAATGTGATAAAGGCCTGACTGAATGAACTTAGGAGTAGATTGTAGGAGACCCCTCCCCCAGTTGAACTGTGAAAGGTCTCAAAATTTGTAACTGGATAACTGTGGTCTGGAAGGGAGATGGGTTTTATGACCACTAGGGAGTCATCTACACCCACAGTGTTTTAACTCTCACGCACACTCACTCACGTGCACACACATACATACAGGTATTAGGGGTGCAACGATACTCGTATCGATATCGAACCGTTCGATACAGTGCTTTCGGTTCGGTACGCATATGTATCGAACAATACAACATTTTTAATTTATTTTATCAACTTTCCTTCTGACGATGCTGTCTGTGTTGAGCGCTCAGTGGATCTGCGCTCGACAGTGCAGCCTAGGCGGAGTATTCGAACACAGATTCACTGAGCGCAGGGCAAGCTAGCTAGACAGAAGTTAAGCTCGTTGCAACATGGCAAATTGAACCTCCCCCACCCTCATTCAGATCTGGCGTTTGGAACTATTTTGGTTTTCATGTGACGTATGACCCTGAAGGTAAGCGTGTCATGGACAAAAGTAAAACAGTATGTTGGATGTGCCAGCAATGCTCAATTGGTGGGAACTAGTGTGTTAGCGCAGTTAGCTCGTTAATGTGTTGACGTCTTCCAGCCCCACTCATGAGGCGATCCGCGGTAGCTCGTTAACGGAGATTTGCCGTGTTGTGACCTTAACGTCATTTCAGATTAACGCTGACAGCACTAGTGGGAACACAACCAATATGACTGCACATTTACTCCGACATCATCCTAGCGCAAAGACAAGTGGAAGCAGACAAAAACAAGCACGCATGCTACAAACTTTACCCGAGTCATTTAGACAGCCGTTAGCACATGATTCTCCTTATGGGGACCTGATATGTTTAATATGCTGCTGAGAATATAGCCCAGAAGAAGCGTATAGTATAGCTTTTATTTTGGAAAGAGACATTTCTCCATAATAAACTCTCTTTTCCAAAGATGAGTGATTCCTCAATCAGATACAGGGCTCGCAAAATCGCTAGCCCGACGTCCCGGGGCTTTTTTCCAGTCGGGCTACCAAAATCTATCTCTGCCCTGCCCGTCGGCCTATCATAGGAAGGAAAAATATATGTCAATGCTTTTGCATTCTTTCGGAAATGTAGCTGGGTAATTATGTCATTGGCATCGGCCACTGTCAATATGTGACATACTGAAATCGCGTTTGAATTTGCGCTTGTTTTTTGCTTTCACTTTGCAATCGCGTGAACTGTGTATAGAAAGCGACAGTACTGATTGGTGAGTGATGATAATTTGCGCACCAATTCCTCTGACATCGTCTTATCAATCGTTAGCTTACTA